>NC_041393.1:770499690-770531035 GCF_002162155.2 Triticum dicoccoides | reverse complement strand
CCTCCTCGCCGGCTGTGACACCGGCCTCGACACCGGCGGTGACGCCGGCCTCCTCGCTGGCCGCCTCGCCGGCCGCCTCGCCGGCCCTGGTGGCCCCGTCCGGTCCTGTCACCCGTGCTCGCGCCGGCATTCACTGCCCGAGCCTTCGGTACTCGCGTGATGAGTATGTCCTCGCCGCCTCTGCCGCGGAGCCGTCACCCATTCCTGCGTCTGCCCGCGCCGCCCTACGTGATCCTCACTGGCTTGCGGCGATGCAGGAAGAGTTTGATGCTCTCCAGCGGAACCGCACCTGGACTCTGGTGCCCCGGCCTCCTCGCGCCAAAGTCATCACCGGCAAGTGGGTCTTCCGTCATAAGACCCGCTCAGACGGCTCACTTGAGCGCTACAAGGCTCGCTGGGTGGTCCGCGGTTTCCGTCAGCGCGCTGGAGTCGATTTCACGGAGACGTTTGCCCCGGTTGTCAAATCGGGCATCCGCACTGTCCTCCAGCTCGCCGTCTCTCGCGGCTGGCCCGTTCACCAGATGGATGTCTCCAACGCCTTCCTCCACGACCATCTTGAGGAGCAGGTGTTTTGTGAGCAACCCATCGGTTTCGTCGACGCCTCATTGCCCGGCCATGTGTGCCTGCTGTCGCGCTCTCTTTACGGGCTCAAGCAGGCACCCCGCGCCTGGTACCAGCGGATCGCCGGGTTTCTGCAGACACTGGGCTTCAGCGTCACTCGCTCGTACGCCTCACTGTTTGTCTATCGCCACGGTGACACGACTGCATATTTGCTGCTCTACGTCGACGACATCATCCTGACAGCCTCCTCCGCAGCCGTTCTTCAGCAGATCACTCTACGGTTGCGTGACGAGTTCGCTATCAAGGACTTGGGTGCTCTCCATTACTTCCTTGGCATTGAGGTTGTTCGGCGCCCGGACGGCTTCTTTCTTCATCAACAGAAGTATGCCCATGAGCTTCTTGAGCGCGCTGGCATGCTCAACTGCCATCCGGTTGCTACTCCTGTTGACACGAAGGCCAAGGTTTCTGCTCTTGAGGGTTCGCCTGCGTCGGATGCTCCATTCTACCGGTCTATTGTCGGCGCTCTTCAGTACTTGACTCTCACCAGACCGGATCTTCAGTATGCTGTCCAGCAGGTGTGTCTCCACATGCACGCCCCTCGTGACTCTCACTGGACTCTCGTGAAGCGGATCCTTCGCTACATCCGCGGCACGATGTCCCTTGGGTTGACACTCACGGCGTCCACTTCTTTGGAGATGGTGGCTGACTCCGATGCAGACTGGGCCGGCTGCCCCGACACTCGCCGGTCCACCTCTGGCTATTGCGTCTACCTCGGTCCTTCCCTCGTCTCGTGGTCGTCCAAGCGACAACCCACGGTTTCGCGCTCTAGGGCCGAGGCTGAGTACCGAGCTGTGGCCAACGCTGTCGCCGAGTGCACCTGGCTTCGACAGTTACTTCAGGAGCTCCATCACGATGTCTCCCAGGCTACGGTTGTCTACTGCGACAACGTCTCTGCGGTGTACCTCTCCGCCAACCTCGTTCATCATCGCCGGACGAAACACATCGAGCTGGACATTCACTTTGTGCGCGAGCAGGTGGCTCTTGGACGCATGCGGGTTCTCCATGTGCCGACTGCTCAGCAGTTCGCTGATGTGATGACGAAGGGACTGCCGACTTCCACCTTTGAGGAGTTTCGTTCCAGTCTCTGCGTCACTGGCGCCGCTTCGACTGCGGGGGGGTGTTGAGTATACTGTGTACGTGTATATGTGTGTGTAGGGCCCACCTACTGTTTTCCCTGTATAGTTGAGGTTGTGGCCCACCTCTGTACTTATATATACGTGCCTGGTGCACCGATCAATACATCGCGATTGCACAGCCCATAATCTGTCTCTCTACATGTATGAAGTACACACTCCTTGACAGTTGCTTCCGCGGACCAATGGAACGTACCACCCCAGACTACTGCATACCCTGAATCATGGTTAATTAATTACCGGTGCTAATGCTTGTTTGGGTCTAATCAGCTGAGACAACTCTGTAAACCTTTCACACCGCTTTTGCTCGGCATCGTCAATCAACTGCACCACGTACGTTTTCAATATCTGAAAAGCCACCTATTTCTCTTCAAGTCTGTATATACAGAAGGATACAAAAGTCCAGAGTTTTGCTACACATTCAGAATACAGAAAACACCATACAAAGCTGAATGTCCTGCCCTCTAAAAAAAAAATTGTCCAACGAACATATCAGGATCACAAACAAATACATGTCTAGCTAGATTCTTCTACTTGTTGCCAGGTTCATGCTTTTACTTCCACTGAAGAAATGCTCTCTGTTTAACTCGACAGTTTACATCCTCTACTAATATACGAGTAAAATATAAGATCGTCAGGAGGGTCCAACTCAACTTTGCACTGCAGATTAATTAAACTACAGAGAGAGCTTTTGCCTATCTCAAGCGTGGCCACTTGGAGGGGAGCTTTTTTGCTTTAATTTGCTTATTAATTATTCTTGCAGTCATGTGGCAGTAAAGAAAGATTCTATTCTAAAAAATAATATATCGGTTGGTTCCTAAAGTTCCAGCTGCGGGAGAATAAAGCATTGTTGCCATGCTCCTTTCTCAGATCCAATCTTTCATATACTATATGCTCTGCTCTCTTCTCTGTCATCGAGCTGGAAACAAGAAGCAATACAAAGCCAAACACCATGCCATCATAAGACACACACATCTGCATTCTTCTATCCACTTATCTCTGATCGATCCGAGAGCCAGAGACAACAAGGAGGAGTTACTAATGGCTGAGTCGGCCTATAGCATCGTGCTCAGCAATGTCAACACACTTGCAATTCAGGAGACCACACTCCTGTGTGGAGTCACCCTTGAAGTGGAGTCCCTAAAAGATGAGCTCAAGCGGCTCCAAGGCTTCCTTAGAGATGCCGACGGCAAGCGGAGGCTCAGAGATGAAGATATTGTTGTCTTGGTCAGCCAGATCAGAGATGTGGGGTATGAGGCTGACAATGCCATTGAAGCGGTGGATCACATGCAGAAGAGAAACAGGCTCAAGAAGGGATTCATGGGCGCCATTGCAAGGTATGCTCGCCTACCAAGTGATTTGACTACCCTTCTCAATGTTGGTGTTGAAATTGAACGCATCAAAAGGAAAATCTATGAGATAGTTGAAAGTGCAAACCGCCTGGAAATAGTTGATTTGGGGCATGTGCCAATAGAAAATGTTCTTGTTGATGATGAGTTCCAACAAGATTATCCTAAGCATCAAAACTATGAAGAAATTGTACTTGTTGGCTTTGAGGGTGAGTACGAAGAAATAGTGGAGAAATTAGTTGACACAGAGAAGAGTCTTAGTGCTATCTCCATAGTTGCTATGGGTGGGGCAGGAAAGACATCACTTGCTAAGAAAGTCTTCATGTAATGTAGAGTCCAAGAACACTTCCGCAAAACTGCTTGGGTTACTGTATCTCCAAAATACAAAGGCATTAATTTGCTCAAGGAAATAATGAAACAAATTTTGGGGAGTACAGATGAGTCAATTGATAAATTGAATGAGTATGAGGTGGGACAAAAGATCCATGATTTCTTGTTGCAAACAAAATGCTTAGTGATTCTTGATGATGTGTGGGAAACAGATACATGGGAGCAATTAAACAGAAGCATTAGAGCCTTTCCAGATGCAGCCAATGGTAGTAGAATACTTATAACCACACGAAAAGATATTGCAAATCATGTTCAAATGTCAACCCATGTTCATCCTTTGAAGAAGCTTGATGAAGAAAAAAGCTGGGAACTTCTGAGTAGCAAAGCCTTACCATCATACAAAAGGTCCGTCATACATGATGTGGATGAGTTTGAAAAACTTGGCAGAAAGCTTGCAAAGAAATGTGATGGGTTACCACCACTGTTTTAAATAGCCCGCTATAGCTCCGCTATAGCACGCTATAGCGTTTACACAAGGTCTTGCGCTAAGAGACTTTGGTCCAAACAAATGAACAAACATTTTCAATAGCACGCTATAGCTCCGCTATAGCACGCTATAGCATTTGGAAGAGGTCCGCCGCTAAGATGCTTAGCGCGCTATTTAAAAGTATGGTTACCACTTGCACTTGCACTATTGGGGGGTTACCTATCAAAACATTTAAATGCACGAGAATGGTCTGATATACTCTTGGATTGGCCATCGACCAGAAATGGGCAGATAGTGCGGAACATTGTTGCTCGGAGTTACAAGGACCTGCCAAATCATTATTTAAGGTCTTGTTTCCTCTATATTGCTTCTTATCCCAAGGATTACATAATAGATGTGCCAAGACTTGTAGAATTATGGATAGCAGAAGGCTTCATTCCTCAGATACCAAACCATAAGCTAGAAGAAACAGCGCATAAGTGCGTAGCCGAGTTGGCGCAGAGAAGCTTGGTAGAAGTTATTGAAAGAAGCAGGGCACATGGATGTATTGACATTATAAAGATTCATGATATCTTACATGACTGGTGTGCAGAAGAAGCAAGGCAAGATGGTTTTCTTGATGTGAGGAACAAAACTACGGGTGAGGCTTCATCTCCTGCTCTCTTGCTATATAGTTCAATTTTCTCTTTAATATATGTCCTTATATGTGGCTAGCTTCTTTCTGACACGTGGAGCACTCTAAAAAAATGCAGGCCAAGTGGGTGAACCATCATCCTCAAATAACTTGGTATCCTATCGCTCTAGTTTCCAGAGTTTGAGTAATGAGATTTTACCTGGGACAACTAATATCCGATCTTTGCTTGGCTTTGAACTTGATTCAGCGTCGGTTCCTAGACTGAGGTTCCTGAGAGTTCTTAGCATTGAAGACTCAACATTGAAAGATTTCTCTACAGTGATCAGTGGCTGCATTCACCTAAGATATCTTAGGTTGGGACACTGTGGAGGTGTAGTGCTACCTTCCTCAATAGGCCAGCTCTTATACTTGCAGACTATAGATCTAAGGGACTCATACATGGAATCGCAAGTACCAATGTCCCTCTGGGATATCCCCAGTCTAAGGAATGTATACCTTGATGATGGGTTTTCACCACCACCACCTGCAAAGAGTGTCCAACTACATCACAAAGAGCTCCAGACCTTGTTTTTGGGTGTTTCACATGTTGGCACTAAAATGTGCTTTCATGACATGGTTATTTTCCTGGGCCAGATGAATCAACTGACAACCTTATTCTTGATGATGTTCCCCATGCCCATGGAGGTGTTTAACCTATTTGCAAACATGCCTCACCTTGTTGATATTACTCTTGGCCAATTCGGTGTGCTTGATAAGTTGCCTCATGAGTTCCCACAAAGTGTACGTCGTCTTGTTCTATATGCCGATGTCATTAGACAAGACCCAATGCCGATCCTAGAGAAGCTTCCATGTCTAGTGGTGCTGAAATTAGAGGGGTATGAAGGCAAAACTATGTCCTGCTCTGCCCAAGGGTTTCCTCAGCTGCAAGAGTTAGAACTTCACAGGTTTTCCATGGAGGAGTGGAGGACGGAGGAAGGGACAATGGCTAAACTCTCTCTCCTGGTACTTTGGGAGTGCGAGAAGATAAGCAAGCTTTGCGAGGGGTTGCTAGACCTTCCGTATCTCAATCACGTGACGTTGGCCGATGCGTCCCAAATTTCTGAAGAATGATAGCGCACTAAAGAAGCTGCTGCAGAAAGGATGCGAGGTACGCCGTACACAACTTAAGCTTAGCTAATTTTTCCTCCATCGATCTTGCTCCTCTTCCAATTTCGTTGCCACAAACTATCTATGCTCATGTTTGTCTGTCCGCACATGTTTTCGAAATATGAAGACAGTATGTCCTCGTTTAATGCTCAGCATGCTTGCTGATTTATCTCAAAGTATATACACTGAACCACAGCAAATCAATCAATATTATTTGTTTGCTTCGATCTGTGAATAAACGTTAATTAGTGCAGGATCAACTTCATGACTCACGCTCAACTAAGCTATTTTCTTATTTGAACATTTTGTGCAGGTCGAAGGGGACGCGTCCCCAGCGACAGTACACTGTCCTTACAAGGACGGAAAAAATTTCCTCATTCCAAGGCATTTATTAAGTCTCGTTATGTACCTCCCTCGAGTTAAACATGTGTACCTGTTTGCCTGAATGTGTACGGTAAAAATGTTTCTTCATCTTGACGATGTTGTGGCCTGTCTGTGTACGTGTTTATTTCTTTTCTGATTTATTAAGCGGATTACAAGAGTATTATGTTAGCGCCGTACTTGTGGTGTGTTCTTTTCCTTTTCTCATTGTCAATGAACAATCACTTGACCTGACTCACATCAGCTGCCTCTGCTCAAAATTGCCTTAACTGTTTGATTTCCCTTACACAAATCGGTGGTTGATTTCATAGCATAAAGAGTATCTTTAGATTACCCGGCCGGAGACTTGCCCCCGCAGGCGAGCTTACGGCCTGGGTGACGCAATTACTGTCCATTCCGCACTCAAATTCAGAGTATGGACAATGACTTGAACAGGCTGCGTGCAGGATAGCGTGCGGAGCATCGCTCGCAGGTGCACTAGAAGGCGCCCGATGACGTTGGGGGCTCTCTCACCTGTGAAGCCCCAGTAGGTGGACACTCGAGCATCCTTTATGTAGGAGTAATTCATGCCAAAGGTAGAGGTTGGTCGGCTTCTTTAGGGCTTGTTTGTAATTTTTTTATCTTTCAGGGGTGCTTTGTATCGCTGGAAATTTGTGTTATAGATTTGGGTCCTTGGACGCTATATCCTCGCGGGCTCCCTTGGAACGCTGGACCGGGGTACATGCCCCATCGACAATTCCGTTGGTTATCGTCTTCTCTCAATCGATAGAGGATGAGTGCCGCTAGCCCATCCGCTGCAATGGTACGTACGCGGCTAAAATCTCGGAGCCTTTTCGCTGCAACCAGGTTTACTTATTTGTATCAGCCTAAATTAATAAAATTATCTTTTACCAATAAATTAATAAATATATGCTCCCAAAAAGAGTAAGCCGGTTACCTCATCACAAATTATTCTACCTAACTCGCTCAGACAGAACAAATTAGTGGCCAAAAGCAAGCAAAACTTATATTTGTCAGTAGGTGCCCACTGAAAGCTGGGTGTCTCAACTCTCAACTAGCTGATGCCTCACGTGTTGCTGCGGGAACCTTGGTAAATCAGATGCATAAATAGATGCTAAAAATAAGAAATATAGAGAAACCAATTTCAAAAACTCCCTCGGGATATATTTTGAAAACAATAAAGTATATGAAGCATTTCACAAAATGTTGTATAAAAAGAGAACTCGGATGATAATTTCCACATGTGTGGCATGAAGTAACACAACCCTGAAGTTTTTACAACTAAAATCGCCACCCAAAAAATAAAAACGAAACCAAAATTAAAACTGAAACTTGTCATCCAAACAGAAAATTGTCATGCCTCACAACTAAAGTTGCCATCCCTGGGTAACTAAAGTTGTCATCGGAAAACGTCATGGCAGAATTTTCGTGCCGCACGTGGGACTTTTATCAGGGTCCAAATAGAAATCTATTGGGTTGAAGCCAAACACAGTGTCATTTTTAACAAAAATGTGTACCATGACCTACATATATTTGCTCCCAGCATCCAACGTATAAATATATGTAGGTAACCCTGCAAAATTGTGTAACATGTTAGTCTTTACTTTGCACAAAAATTAGTGAAACATATCCATGCATGATTGATGAGATGGCATGGTTGTATGAATAGATTAGTGCACAAATTATAACTTATTACCACATGCATGATTTGATGATGGGAAACACTTATTATGAGAAGTCTGATGGCAAGCTTCCATCAGACCGGTCCAGCGCCGTTGGTTCTTCTTTGGGAAACACTTATTATCAGAAGTCTGATGGCAAACACTGATGATTTGTCATAGTTGCATGAAGAGAAAAAATAGGTAGTGGATTGCAACTATTTAATAATAGAGGATAACAAATACTCCCTCTGTAAACTATTATAATATGTTTTAGGTCACTACTTTAGTGAACTGAAACATCTTATATTTGTTTATAGAGGGAGTATAAAACAAATGCCACAATAGCGCAATAACAAGAATTTCGGCCATTTACAATGTCAATCTGACAATTTTGCGTTTAGTTGTAAGGCCAACTCCAGCGCGCGACCCCATCCTATCCGGGTGCGTCCGTTTGGGGCAAAACAGACATACCAGACAGCCCAGCGCGCGGGTGCAAACAGACATTTGTCCGTTTTCTGTCTGCCTTCGGCCCATCCCGACCCAAGTTTGGGCCGCTTTTGGGGTGAAACGGACAGCGCGCGGACGGCCCAAAGGCGCGCGCTTGTCCTCCCCTGGCCTGCCCATCGGTGGCACAACGGTCCCGCACGGTGCCCCATTTCGCGCAATTTCCCCGAACCCCTCCCACGTCCCGACCTCCCCTCCGCCCAACACCCTCCCGTCATGGCGTATGCACCGCCGAATTCCAGCGGCAGGCCGTCGACCCGCTCGCAAAGGTGAAAAAGAAGGCGGCCAAGGCTTCGAAGAAGCCGCGGTCGAAACTCACCCCGGCGGAGCTTGCAAAGTTCGATGCGGATTCGGCCAAGTGGAGAAACTGGAGGGCGGCGCAGAAGGGCAATCACGCCGCGGAGAGCGCTGCGGTCGAGGCCGCGTGGCGTAAGGCCGACGTCGACGAGAAGGAGGACATTGTCAACAAAGCGCACGCGCTCCTCATGCTTGGGATTTGCCGTCCGCCGAGTTTCTCGACAGCGCTCGTCGGCCCGGTGAGCACAGGCTCGTCGGTCGCTCGGCCTCCGCAGTGCCCCTCGCCGATGTCGTGGACCACACTCTTGTCGCTCGTGTTTCCCCCTCCAAGGTACGAAGGCCATACCCATTTCTCGGGATCGCCGGACATCGGTGTGATCGCGCCTTCCACCCCGCACCCCTCAGTCGTCATCGACCTCAACGTCACGCTGGGGGTCCGAGGACCGGTGCGCAACAAAGGGACTTGGTTTTGGACAAGAGTTCACAAAACATTCCATGAAAGAAAGTTGTTCCCGCCCTACCAATTTACAAGCGACCGTGGCATCACCTCGATTCAAAAGAGGTGGTTGTTCATCCAACAAGAATGCAACAAGTATTGTGCCGCACTTGAGAGCGTTGAAGCACGTCCGTGAATGGTCTCACATTGGGGGCATGGTATGGTCTCTTTTATCTTTCGTTGCTACGGTCCTCTCTTCGGCCTTCTATATGTTTCATGTCCAATTGTTGTTGATGGTGTAGGCATTTCATTCTTTGGAAGCATTCAAGGCCCGGCACAATGACAAGCCATTCACTCTTACGCATTGTTGCACGCTCATCAACAATTGCCCTAAGTTCAAAGGTCAATACCGTGAGCTTCAAAGGAAGAGAGGAAAGAAGATGGCCGCATTGGCCGGAGGTGGAGATGGCGAGGCGTTAAAGAGGCCGAGGGGCAAGAACAACTCCAAGATGGACGACAAGTGTGATGCATCATCTTTTGCCTTGCATCAGACTTTGCACGGCATGATGTTTCAAAAGGATGTGAGGGATGAGAAAAAGCGACAAAGCAAGGACGAGCAAATGAATCAATACCTAGACCTTCAAACGAAGAAGCATGAGATGGAGGAGGCGGCCAAGAAGAGGAATACCGATATGGAGGAGGCGTCCCGATAGAGGCAGCTCGACATCGAGGCCGCCAATGCCGCAACCAAAGCAAAGGAGGTGGCGCTAGCGATCATGAGCGCGGACTTGAGCAAGATGAGCGACAAGACGAGGAGGTGGTTCGAGGCCCGGCAGAACGAGATGTTCGACGCCGAGGGCCTGAACTAGGTGGTCTATTCGTCCGTGGACGTTCTTTTTTGGAGGCTGGCATGGGTGCTGTCGGTGTCAAAACCGGCGGATCTCGGGTAGGGGATCCCGAACTGTGCGTCTAGGCGGATGGTAACAGGAGATGAGGGACACGATGTTTTTAGCCAGGTTCGGGCCCTCTCGATGGAGGTAAAACCCTACGTCCTGCTTGATTAATATTGATGATATGGGTAGTACAAGAGTGGATCTACCACGAGATCGAGGAGGCTAAATCCTAGAAGCTAGCCTATGGTATGATTGTTGTAATGTATGTTGTCCTACGGACTAAAGCCCTCCGGTTTATATAGACACCGGAGGGGGCTAGGGTTACACAGAGTCGGTTACAATGGTAGGAGATCTACATATCCGTATTGCCAAGCTTGCCTTCCACGCCAAGGAAAGTCCCATCCGGACACGGGTCGGAGTCTTCAATCTTGTATCTTCGTAGTCTTGGAGTCCGGCGGACGATGATAGTCCGGCTGTCCGGACACCCCCTAGTCCAGGACTCCCTCAGTAGCCCCTGAACCAGGCTTCAATGACGATAAGTCCGGCGCGCATAATGTTCGGCATTGTAAGGCGGGTTCCTTCCCTGAATAATCCGGAGAAGATCGTGAACACCAGGATAGTGTCCGGCTCTGCAAAATAAATTCCACATTCCACCGTAGAGAGAATAAAATGTACACCAGTCCAATCTGCTGACGTATTATGCGGCGTGACGTCACACCGCTACCAAGCCACTATTTGAATCGTTTTTCATTTTGTACCACCTCAGCACGTTTAGCGAAGCGGTTTCCTTGGCACGTCTTGTCGAAGCAGAGATCGTGTTCCCCTTATTCCGGGATTCTCATCAATACGGACGTGGGTAACCCAACCGCGCCATTGATGGTGGCGCTTGGGAGATAAGCGAGTTTTACCAGGCCGGTGGGGGACGCACAGTTTCGTCCGCCTATATATAAGGGATAAGGATTTACCTTCTCACCTACGCCTTCTTCCTCCTTTGCTTATCCATCTCTGCGCACTCAAGCTCCAACGCCCAAGCTCGCGCATCTCGCCTCGACCTTCTCCGAATATGTCCGGAGCGGGAGGCAAATGGCTGGCCTCCTCCGTTAAGGAGGAGCACATCACCAAGTTGCGCAACGCCGGATACCTTTCCGGCGACATCGCACATCGGCTGCCCGACGAGGGGCAGCTCATCCCTACCCCTGGGCCTCATGATAGGGTCGTCTTCCTTCCCCACTTCCTCCGCGGACTGGGCTTTCCGCTCCATCCATTCGTCCGGGGGCTCATGTTCTATTACGGCCTGGATTTCCACGATCTGGCGCCGAACTTCATCCTCAATATCTCAGCGTTTATCGTCGTGTGCGAGGCCTTCCTCTGCATCCGGCCCCACTTCGGCCTGTGGCTGAAGACCTTCAACGTCAAGCCGAAGGTTGTGAAGGGCACGCAAGCGGAATGCGGAGGCGCCATGTTGGGCAAGATGCCCAATGTTCGTTGGCTCGAAGGGACCTTCGTGGACTCCGTCAAGGGGTGGCAATCGGGGTGGTTCTATATCACCGAGCCGCGCAAGCCCGCATGGGCGGCGGCCCCCGAGTTTAGATCTGGCATCCCCACGCAGCTCACCTCCTGGAAAGAGAAGGGCTTGCTGTGGGGCAATGCGAACGAGGTGACGGGATCCGAGCCTGCATCCAGAAGCTGGTGAGCAATAAGCTCAGGCTCGTCGACGTGGTCCAAGTCATGCTCGTTCGTCGGATTGTCCCATGAATAGAACGGGCATTCAATCTGTGGGAGTTTAATCCGGAACAGCACCAGGCGCTGAGCGAGCTCTTCGATACAACATACGAAGGCGCCTGGAGGGTGCTGTTCAAGGGCGCCGAAGCCCCCGCATCCGCGATGGAATATCGCGGATTTAGCTCGCAGCATCCAACCGACGAGGTGAGTAATTCAACCTCATTACGGGATACTTTATAGTAATTAAATTGATTCTAAGAGGGTTTCACCCTTCCTTTTCCTTTGACAGGAATGGATGGAGAAGGCCGAGCAGCTTATCTGCCCGGCTCCCATGCCAGAAGATCCAGTGGACGCCCGTTTAGCAGGGCTGCTGGTTCCGGCACCGCATGTGGTGCCGGAGAAGAAGGCCAAGAAGGCGGCCGCGGGGACTCGAAAGAGTTCTCGTTATCAGGTGTCCGACGACGAGGCGGAATCCTCCCCCGAAGACGAGGAGGAGTAGGACTCTCTCCCGGAGGAGGGAGAGAAGAAGAGGAGAGCTTCCCCAACGGGGGAAGCCGGAGGGTCCAAGAGGGGGAGGACTATCCCCCGGACTGTTTCGCCAACACCGACGTTGGTGAAGAGGAGCGGCCTTCAAGGGCCAGGCCTCCAGCGAGATCGTAAGTATCCGGATCCCTGTATAATCTTAAATTGCTTTCGTGCCACATAGTGCCTTTCTAATGCCGCGTACCGTCCGCAGTCCGGCCGATGATGATCTCCCCGCTTCATCGAGCGGGTCGTTGGCCCCGTCGGATGTGGATTCACTTCCGACTGCCTCCACCCCCCGCGCCGATGAGGACGTCGAGGTGGGATCCCGAAGAGGGACCCATCAGGAGGAGGCTCCGGAGGCGCCGCAAGGCAGCCTCCCGGACTTTGTGCCGGACTCTACTTCGGAACCCACAGTGGTTCCAGAGTCCGGCAGGCAGCCCCTTCGAAAGAAGGGCAAGGCCGTGACGCCGGCGGCCTCCGTCCAACCGGAGGCGCCGGACAGCTTGTTGGAGGCGCTTAAAGGCGCTTCCATCGAGGAAGAACACCGCACTATCATGAGTGCGGTGATTCAGAAGGTTCAGCTCGCCAAGAGCGGGCTGACCGAAGCCTGCAGCAGCCTTTTAACAGGCTTTGAGGTAAGAAGTTAAATTTATATAATGTGACACCGCATAGACAGTAGCCCCTGATGCTCAGTTCGGTGTTCGGAAAGAAAAAGCCGGACTGAGGATCTAACAAGATATACGCAGGGTTGCTTAAAATATGTCAATATGGGTTTGCAGGCTGCGCTGCTGACCTCTGCCGCACTAACGGCGGAGGTCGATGTGCTGAAGAAGGATCTCGAGCGGTCCGAGCAAGAGCTCGGCCATGCCAAGAGGCAGCTCGAGGAAAAAGAAGGTGAGGAACACCACTTTTGATAATTACCTTATAGAAAAGGGTTTTGGTTGCGATAAAGTAAATAAGGATAATACGGGTATTGCAGGGGCCACGAACGAGGTGGCAGCCCTGAAGGAGGCTGTGTCCGCGGCCGAGCGCAGTGCGGCAGCAGAACGGGCAGAGTGAGAAAAGCAGGAGGCACGGGTGGCGGAAGTTCGGCAAGAGCTCTAGGCTCTCATGGAAAAGCATGAGAGTTTGGAGCGTGACTCAAAGACTCGAGAGTCCGAGCTTGCCTCGGCTCTCGAAAGCGCCAAGTCCGCCAAGGCCGAGGCCCATAAGGCCCTTCAGGAGGTTGAGGATATAAAGAAGGTAGCTGCGGGTAAGGCATTTTTCATGCAAAGCAGGCATGTTAATGTGAACTACCTGACACTTACCCGCATTCGGAGCTCTCCAGGGGCGTTTGCAGATCTGCCGCGTAGTGCGTCTGATGCCGCCGCATTCTATCGTGGCGAGGAGGGGAGCTCGACGGAGAAGGTCTTCTGGTCTCAGTACGCTGAGGCCGGCCATCCGGTGCCCCCAAGCGACCAGCTGAAGCAGCTGGTCGAACTCCACAAGGTAGCTGAGGAGGCCATGAAGGCTCTCATAGTCCGGCCGTGGCCTGGACAGGCCCTGCCTGGCAGCTACTTCGGCCTCGTGCGACGGCTGGTAGATGCGTGCCCCTGGGTGGAGGTCATCAAGCGCTCCGCATGTATTGAAGGTGCTCGTCGGGCTCTTGCCCGCACAAGGGTGCAGTGGGGCAGGTTGGATGCGGAGAAGCTTCTCACGGACCCCCCGCCACCGGGCAAGGAGTATCGCACGCCCGAGATGTATTATAAATCTGTCCTGAAGGGAGCCCGCGATATTGCGGATGAGTGCCCCCGGAATGTAATCTTTGAGTAAACTCGTTATGTATTATCCTGCGCGCGGAAACTTTGTTCATGTGCGCGTTTGAGCAACGCTTGTTTAATTTAAAATATTACCTTCTGTGTGGCCGTTTAGAAAAATCTGAGAGATGGCAAGTCGTTGGCTTCAGCCCCCAAGCCGCAAGTGCTGGGGTGTTCGGGATAAACTTGAGCACTCTTGTTCCCATTATTGGGTCCATCTAGGGTGGTGCTCAACACAACGAACAAGGCGACCGGACTTATAGTGCTTGAACACTCTCACTTAGCCATAGAATTCTATAATTTTAAATTTCGGCGACGCCCCTAGTATTCGGAAGACCGAATCCGGGGCGCTATCCACGCCTTCGTCAGACATTGTCCGGAACTTCGCTCGAAGCGGCGTGAGTCTTTAAGGACCCGAAAAAACCTCTCGAACAGCGACCAGTCTCTCGCCTTATCATGTCGGTCAGTTTTAGCTTTCTCCACTGAGGCGCTCGCCCGGCTCAACCGGGGCGCAATCGCAGTGGTTCTCCCAGTGCCACGTTAGCCGATGGAACGGAACGTAAGGCACCAAAACGTGGGAGCCGGGTAAACCAAACTATTGACCCAAGACGTGATTCGGAGCCGATTCATATAATGCTATAAGTTCGGGGTGCCGCACTTGTGAAAGTGTTCGGACTTTATCACACCATAATTTGGGGAACAGAAGCCCCTGGCGTATTCGGCCGTACCAAAATATACGGGTGCAAGATGTCATGTAATGAGCATATATATAAACGATAATGCAATTGCAATAAAAAGGTGATGCATTGTTTATGAAAGAGAGTTTGCTATGATAGCGGACTGATACAAATAGTGCGGTAAGCAAGGGATTTGGACTAAATAGACATGTCCCCCTCCAGGGGTAAGCTGCGGACTTGGTGTATATAATCGAATTTAATGCTCGTAATTGAGACCACCTGAGTGTTTGTCGCTGCCTTCTTTCGTCCCTGACTGTTGCATCATGAGTTCGGCAGGTTCATCGCCGGACAGGGCCTCTGGTTAACGGAGTCCTGTATACATAGAGAAGAAAAAGAAAAAATAAAAAAGAAAGGGGGGCACGCTTGCGAGCCCCCGGTGTGGTCGAACCGCACTCCGGGTTTGTTCATGGTATCTCCAAAGCGTAATTATGTACGCGGAGTGTTATTCTTGCGATCAAGCGCGGGCGAGGGTTGGGGCCGCATTGCTACGCATGCTCTGATTGCGCCAAGTGATCTTGGTTGGCCTTGCTCCGGGCGCGTTTTGCTGTATCCGGCCGTCTAACGGCCGGACTTGAGAATTGCCTTAAAAGGCTGCTTTGTACTTCTGCCGCGAGAGCCGTTGTATGTTCCTCCGTTCGGAGGGAGCGTTCCGTATTTCCATTGACCGTGATGACCCCACGAGGGCCTGGCATCTTGAGCTTTAGGTATGCATAATGCGGCACCGCGTTGTGCAAACGCGGTTCGTCCGAGCAGAGCGTGATAGCCGCTGCGGAACGGGACTATGTCGAAGATTAACTCCTCGCTCCGGAAATTATCCGGGGATCCGAAGACCACTTCCAGTGTTACGGAGCCTGTGCAATTGGCTTCCACACCTGGTATGACACCTTTAAAGGTTGTCTTTGTAGGTTTAATCCTTGAGGGGTCGATGCCCATTTTGCGCACTGTATCCTGATAAAGTAGGTTCAGGCTGCTACCGCCGTCCATCAGGACTCTCGTGAGGTGAAATCCATCGACGATTGGGTCTAAAACCAATGCGGCGAATCCTCCATGGCGTATGCTGGTCGGATGGTCTCTTCGATCGAAAGTGATCGGACAGGAGGACCATGGATTGAACTTTGGGGCGACTGGCTCCATCGCATAGACGTCCCTTAGTGCGTGTTTCCTCTCCCTCTTGGGTATATGGGTCGCGTAAATCATGCTCACCGTCCGCACTTGTGGAGGAAAACCCTTCTGTCCTCTATTGTTCGGCGGTCGGGTCTCTTCCTCGTCGTCGCTGTTTAGCCCTTTGTCATTGTTTTCGGCAATTAACTTGCCTGCTTGCTTGAACACCCAGCAATCTCTATTAGTGTGAGTGGCTGGTTTTTCGGGGGTGCCGTGTATCTGGCATAGGCGATCGAGTAGTCGGTCCAAGTTGGACGGACCCGGAGTGGTTCTTTTAAATGGCTTCTTCCGCTGACCGGGTTTAGAGCCTCGGAATCCGGCATTGACTGCCGTATCCTCCTTATCGTCGCCGTTAATGCGGCGTTTGTTTTTGTTTCGACGTGACCTGCCGTTGTTGTCCTTTATGTCCTGACTGCCAGAATTTTTACGGAGATTGTTGCTGCGGGCTAGCCAGCTGTCCTCTCCCGCACAGAAGCGGGTCATTAGAGATGTGAGGGCTGCCATAGATTTTGGCTTTTCCTGCCCCAGGTGCCGGGCTAGCCATTCGTCCCGGATGTTATGTTTGAAGGCTGCAAGGGCCTCTGCATCCGGACAGTCGACGATTTGGTTTTTCTTTGCATCCGGACAGTCGACGATTTGGTTTTTCTTTGTCAAGAACCGTGTCCAGAATTGTCTGGCCGATTCATCTGGCTGCTGAATAATGTGGCTTAGGTCATCGGCGTCTGGTGGTCGCACATAGGTGCCCTGGAAGTTGTTGAGGAATGCGGCTTCCAGGTCTTCCCAACACCCAATTGACTCTGCGGGCAAGCTATTTAGCCAATGCCGAGCTGGTCCTTTAAGCTTGAGTGGGAGATACTTGATGGCATGGAGATCGTCGCCGCGGGCCATATGAATGTGGAGAAGATAATCTTCGATCCAAACCGCGGGGTCTGTTGTGCTATCGTAGGATTCGATGTTTACGGGTTTAAACCCTTCGGGGATTTGATGATCCATTACTTCGTCAGTGAAGCATAGCGGGTGTGCGGCGCCTCTGTATTGAGCAATATCGCGACGCAGCTCGACAGAGCGCTGTCTGCTGTGTTCGGCCCGGCCGGGGTTATTATATCCGGCGTGACGGTATTCGTCATGGGCCGTGGGGCGTCCACGTGATCCGTAAATGGATCTGGATTGCCTTGGTTTGTCCTCCAGTACAACTCGCAAGTCCGGCGCGTTCCCTCTTGGCTTCGTACTTTTGGAGCGATGTCGGGGTACGGTTTTGGCTGAGGGTCTAAATGCCTCTCTGTCACGACCACGGGGGGGTCGGTCAGCCATATCGTGCGCTGGTGATTGAGGTACGTATGCTTCCTCTTCTAATCGGGGGAGCAACTTGCGTCTTGGGTAACTTTTGGAGGGACGTTCGAGTTTATACTCTTCGGCCGCGAGGACCTCGGTCCATCGATCGGCCAGCAGGTCCTGATCAGCTTGAAGCTGTTGCTTCTTTTTCTTTAGGCTATTTGCTGTGGCGATAAGCCTGCGTTTGAAACGCTCTTGTTCGACGGGATCCTCTGGCACGACGAATTCGTCATCGTTGAGGCTTGCTTCGTCTTCGGAGGGAGGCATGTAGTTATGATCCTCAACCTCTTCATCTGCCGCCCTCTCGTGAGGGCTTGCTTTTGCCTCCTCCTGCTCTGAGTCTTGCGGGAGGGGATTGTCTTCGGCGCTATCTGGAGTATTATTATCTCCTGTGCCGGAATCTCCATTCTTGCTTTGGCGGGATTTAGAGCGGCGCCGATTACGCCGGCGTTTGGGCTGCTTCTTTAAAGAATCCGCCTCCGCTGCTTCTTCGCCGTCCCCCTCTTTTGGGGCGTCCACCATATATATGTCGTATGACGAGGTGGTCTTCCAGTGTCCTGTAGGCGCTGGTTCCTGTTCGTCTCCGGCATCGTCGTCCATAGCGTCGATGTCGTCGGAGTCGTAGTCTAGCATGTCGGTTAGATCGTCGACAGTGGCTACAAAGTGGGTGGTGGGTGGGCTCTGAATTTCTTCATCGTCCGTATCCCAACCGTCCTGGCCATAGTCCAGCCAGGACTCTCCCGATAACGAGAGATTCCTTAGAGAATTTAGGATGTCGCCAGAGGGCGAGTGTTGGAAAATGTCCGCGGCGGTGAATTCCATAACCGGCACCCAATCCGAATCGATTGGCAGGGGCGTGGGAGGTTCAGAGTCCGGCAAGGAGTCCGGCACCTCGGAATCACGAGTTTCGCGGGGGACAAGATCGATGTTCGGCTCCATCGCCGTGGAAGTTGAAGCCCCCGAGGCGGCGTCTACCCACCGATGCTCGATCTGGGCGATCGGCTCCGGACTGATAGCCGAAGCGGATTCATGTGCGGCCACCAAGGCACTGTTCGGCGGCAGAGCTAGATCATGCCCATCGTGACAGTGCGGCGCTCTCGGCTGTGGCTCGAATCCGTCGAAGATCAAGTCTCCGCAGACATCGGCCGTGAAGTTTAAGCTTCCGAATCTGACCTGACGGCCAGGGGCGTAGCTTTCGATCTGCTCCAGATGGCCAAGCGAATTAGCCCGCAGTGCAAAGCCGCCGAATACGAAGATCTGTCCGGGGAGAAAGGTCTCACCCAGGACAGCGTTGTTGGTTGAAGATGCCATCAAGCCTATCGGTGACGACACAGAGGAACTCTCAATGAAAGCACCAATGTCGGTGTCAAAACCGGCGGATCTCGGGTAGGGGATCCCGAACTGTGCGTCTAGGCGGATGGTAATAGGAGACGAGGGACACGATGTTTTTAACCAGGTTCGGGCCCTCTCGATGGAGGTAAAACCCTACGTCCTGCTTGATTAATATTGATGATATGGGTAGTACAAGAGTGGATCTACCATGAGATCGAGGAGGCTAAACCCTATAAGCTAGCCTATGGTATGATTGTTGTAATGTATGTTGTCCTACGGACAGGGGCGGAGCCAGGATTTTGACTTGAGGGGGGGGGGGGCGAAAGGCCGATGTTCACAGAAGTCATTGAACATCACAATACTTCTAGTCTCATGATAGCACGATGAAACATCATAAATTTTTTTGTTTGGAACTACAAAAGATACACTTCTATTCACCGGAGGGGCTAGGGTTACACAGAGTCGGTTACAATGGTAGGAGATCTACATATCCGTATTGCCAAGCTTGTCTTCCACGCGAAGGAAAGTCCCATCCGGACACGGGTCGGAGTCTTCAATCTTGTATCTTCGTAGTCTTGGAGTCCGGCGGACGATGATAGTCCGGCTGTCCGGACACCCCCTAGTCCAGGACTCCCTCAGGTGCCGGCCGCTGGATGTGTGTCGGCGAAGAACCTACTCATTTTTTAGAGGATGGCTATGTTTCCGGCCACTGGCTGTGTTGCCGGCGAGAAAACTATTCATTTTGAAGCTTGGCTGTGTTGCCGGCCGCTGGCTGTGTTACCGGCGAGGTCGTGTAGGCTGGCTGTGTTGCCGGCGTGAAGTAGGGAAGCTGGCATGAACTACAGGCCATGGTCGGGCCGCGCTTCCTCTCGATCGCCGGTTCTGTACAGGAGGTGCTGCTGGTGGCAGAGATCTAGTTCGGACGAAATCCCTGGCCGGCCATGACCGGCCGCGCCGACGGCGACGCCTGAGGGCGCCGTTTCCCTCCTTGGAGGCGTTGATATGGACTGATCTCCTCACTTCACCTTCCCCTAGGTCTCCCGGGCGATAGCCCTAACTCTGTTGGGCGGCGGCGGCGTTCACGGCACCGTTCCCTTCTTGAAGGCGCCGCTTTGGGAACCTTGGGGTTGGGTGGCGCTTGTGGGTGGTGCGCGATGGCGGTGGTGCGGCCCTTTCCTAGCATGGATTTACGTCTGTTGCTTGGAGATGGACTCGCGTAGGTGGAGGTCGTCGGCTGTCGTCGTGGTGGTGTCAATGGCGGAGGACCTGCCAAGGCTCATGTAGGTGGAGGTCATCGTTTGGCGTCGTGGTGGCGTCGATGGCGGAGGACCTGACAAGGTTGTCACCTCAGTCTGCTCTGAAGATGGACCAGTGGAAGATGGCGGCGACGACACATGTGAGTGCGTCAGACCGGTTTGAGCCCCGAACCCGGTAGATGGCTTGGTCGGGGCCTCCGACTTTAGATGTTAGGCTTAGGTGAGAGGTATGGGTATGTGGCCCAGCTTGCACCCCTTCATCATTTGGATAGGAGTAGCGGCAGATGCTGCCAAGATGGCGGATTCAAGCATAGTGTTTTTATACTTTGTAAGGTCCTCGAAAATAATCAATAAAATGGCCGTATGCATCTCCCAGATGCAGAGGCTGGGGGTCATCCTCCTTTTCGAAAAAACTACATCGCAATGAACTTCGAGAAGGGCCATAAGATTTTACAAAATGATAGCAAGTTTTAGAATAAGAAGGAACCATGTATAATCGATCTGACATAGATTTAGCTAAAGCGCTTCAACAGAAATTAATCAAAAATTTAAATCCAGTCGTATATGTGTGTAATTTGAACACAATGCAGCGTATGTATGCTTTGAGAAAACGCCACCTGAACACCTCGGAATCACTACTGCTGATGGTAATATCCCCAGCAGGATACCCTTGTAGTGCAAGTCTATCATGAACGGTTGCATCAAATGAGGTTTCTTTCGGTCGTTGCTTGAAACGTTCCAGCAAAACAACACCTAGAAAGCACAAGCATAAGCATGTTGTTCAGAAAAGAGATTGCTGCACCATGCATGTGCCGGAAGATACTGAGCAAATCAAAGGCCAATATTCAGTAGGAGCAATTGCTACGACATCCATGGCTGTCTCCTGGGAAAGGCTGCTGCATGCAGATGGGATCGAATGATGCTAAAACTGCAACTCAAGCAAAGGTGTGGAGGAGCTTCTTTGGTTTATACCTTGCCTTCATGTCACAGCAAAGGTAAAGAACCTCTAGCCCTCCCCGGAAGCACACCATATTCTTTCCTTTATTTCCACCATCACGTATACGTGAGCTGAGCTGAATCTGCTCTGCTATATACACAACCAAGCTCAAAGCAACAAGAAATACAATACCAGACGCCATCAAACAAGTTCCTGGTCAGCCACACCTGCTCAATTTCTTCCAACCACTCATCCCTCGTCAAGCATTCCATCTCTGAGGGCAGAGAGCCCGGAGAAACTAATGGCCGAGTCGGCCATTGGTTCCGTGCTTGGCAACGTGAGCACCCTTGCGGTCCAAGAGACGACATTCCTATGCGGCGTCTACCTTGAAGTGGGATTCTTGAAGGATGAGCTGAGGCGGCTAAAGAGCTACCTTAAATCCGCCGACGCCAAAAGGAGATCAGGAGATGAGCTTGTGGCTACCTGGGTCAGCCAGATCAGGGATGCGGCATACCAGGCCGAGAATGCCATTGAAGCGGCCGACTACATGGAGAAGAGAAACAGGCTCAAGAAGGGCTTCATGGGTGCCATCTCCAGGTATGCTCGCTTGCCAAGTGACCTGATTGCCCTTCACACAATTGGTGCTGAAATACAGCATGTAAGAAGGAAGACCAGTGAGATATTTGATAGTGCAAACCGTTTGAAAATCAATTTGGACACTAGTGATGTAGACAAGGTTCTTATTGGGGATGAGTATCCACAAGATTATGGTATTATGCACCAAAACTTTGAAGATGTTGACCTTGTTGGTTTTGGGGATGAGTACAAGGAAATAGTTGGAAAGTTAGTTGACAAAGAGAACATAACTCTTAGTGTTGTCTCCATAGTTGCCATGGGTGGGGCTGGAAAAACAACACTCTCTAGAAAAGTATACACTTCATCTAGTGTCAAACAACACTTTGAGGCAACTTCTTGGGTCACTGTATCTCAAAAATTCAAGGGCATTGATTTACTAAAGGATATTATGAAACAAATAATGGGGGGCAGAGATGAGTCAATTGCTAAGATGAATGAGTATGAGGTGGGAAAGGAGATCCATGATTTCCTATTGCAAAAAAGATACTTGGTAGTTCTTGATGATGTGTGGGAAACCGACACATGGGACCAGATAAATAGAAGGGTTAAAGCTTTTCCAGATGCAACTAATGGTAGTAGAATACTATTAACTACCCGGAAGGAAGATGTTGCAAATCATGTCCAAATGCCAACCTATGTTCATCATTTGAACAAGTTAGATGAAGAGAAAAGTTGGGAACTATTTAGTTGCAAAGCTTTACCATCATATAAAAGGTCCGTCATACGTGATGTGGACGAGTTTGAAAAACTTGGGAGAAAGCTTGCAAAGAAATGTGATGGATTGCCACTTGCACGTGCAGTTTTGGGGGGTTATCTATCAAAAAATCTAAATGCACAAACATGGTCCAATATACTCTCTGATTGGCCATCAACCAAGAACGGACAGATGATGCGAGACATACTGGCTCGGAGTTACAAGGACCTGCCAAATCATTATTTAAGAGCTTGTTTACTATATCTTGCTGCTTTTCCCGAGGATTGGGTAATATATGTGTCGGATCTTATTGAATTATGGATAGCAGAAAGCTTCATTCCACATACGCCAAATCATATACTAGAAGAAACAGCACATAATTATGTAACCGAGTTGGCTCAGAGAAGCTTGGTACAAGTTGTTGGCAGAAGTACGTCACATGGATGGATAGATACAATAAGGATTCACGATATCTTACATGACTGGTGCATTGAAGAAGCAAGACATGATGGCTTTCTTGATGCCATCTACAAAACTGCAGGTCAGGTTTGGTCTCCTGATATCTTCCTATTAATTGATTCCATTTTCTATTTTGCTATATGTACTTATAGTATGTGGCTAGCTTCTTTCTGACATAAGGTGCACTCTAAAAAATATTGCAGGCCAAGCTGGTGCATCGTCATCATCATCTGATAACTTGATGTCTTATCGTTTTAGTTTTCAAACTTTGAGTGATCAGATTTCACCTGCAACGCCTAATGTCCGAAGTCTTCTTGGCTTTAAACTCTCATCAGTGTCCCTTCCTAAGCTGAGATTCCTGAGAGTTCTTTGCATTGAAAATTCAACACTAAAAGATTTCTCCAGTGTAATTGGTGGGTGCATTCACCTAAGATTGCTTAGGTTGAGATATTGTGAAGGTGTGGCGCTCCCTTCTTCAATTGGAAAACTCCTTTACTTGCAGACTATTGAACTAAGGAACAGTGCATTGGACTCACAACCACAAGTACCAAACTCTCTGTGGGATATCCCTACTCTAAGGCATGTTTACCTTGGCAATGGGTTTTCTCCACCGCCACCTGGAAGGAGTGTGCGACTGCAGCCGAAAGAGCTACAGAGCTTTGTGTTGGATATTTATCCTGCTGACACCGATTTCCGCTATCATGACATGATGATTTTCTTGGGCCAGCTGAATCAACTAGCAGCCTTCTCCTTGTCGATTCACCCCAATATACCAGCGGAGGTGCTCGACATATTTGCAAACATGCCTCACCTGGTTGATATTGCTCTCTACCGATTTGATGTGGTCGATAAGCTGCCTGCTGAGTTCCCACAAAGCGTACGTCGTCTTGTTCTACGTGCCGATGTCATGAAACAAGACCCCATGTCGATCCTGGAGAAACTCCCCTGTCTTGTGGTGGTTCATTTGAGTGGGTACAAAGGACAAACCATGTGCTGCTCTTCCCAAGGGTTTCCTCGGCTGCAAGAGTTAGAACTTGTTAATTTTTCCACCGAGGAGTGGGGGATGGAGGTCGGGGCAATGCCAAAGCTCTCTCACCTGGAACTTATCTGGTGCATGAAGATGAGCAAGCTCCCTGATGGGTTGCTGCACCTTCCGTCCCTCAATCGCCTTACGCTGGGACATATGGACCAGATTTCTGAAGATGACATCACACGAAAGGAGCTGCGGCAGAAAGGATGCAAGGTATACATACCTTCCATTTTCATTGCTGTCTATACCTGTGCTTGTGCTTGTCTTATGAGTGCTTTATTTTTTGCGCAGCTGGAAACTTTGAGTGAGAACCTTACATGACATGGAACCTTCCATGACATGGGCGACAACCTCTCTCTCCTCCAATGTCTCCTCGATCCTCCATCCAGATATGCCCTCCGGGTGCCAATCTCGCCGCCTCGGCGTCGTCCGGTACCGTCGGCCGTGTATGAGATGGAGCTGAGTTGGTCTAGGAGAGCCCGATGCCCGCCGCCGATCTTCATTCCCGGTGACAGCTGTTAAACATGTAATTCTGTCACGCCTCCTAGGCTGCCTTGTGCGCCATGGGTTGTTATAGGAGTAGGATCCTTTTCTGGTTATTCTCTCTTATCCCTCCTGTAAAACCTCCTGTAATATCTCTTCGGTTGTAACCTATGAGAGATGGGTCTCTTCCAATCAATATAAACATCACGCAGCCCTCTGTATGAGGGTAGAGACGCTTACACAAACTAACATGGTAATCAGAGCCTCCCTCTTCCTCATCTAGCGATCATCACCTCCATCCTATCGCCCACACCAATTTTTTTCCCGCCCACATCCTTCCCATCCTCCCATCTCCGGCGCCATGTCCACCTCCTCCAGCCAATTCATCTCCACCGGCCTAAACAACACCATCTCCGAGCCTCTCACACATACCAATTACATTCTCTGGTAAGCCCAAGCTCGCTCCCAGATCATGGGAGCCGGGCTATATGGATACCTTGATGAAGCCCTACCCGAGCCACCTCGAACCATCACCACCAAATCCTCAGACGGGAAAGATCAGATTGGTACAAACCCCGCCCATACCCCATGGCTCATCCAAGATCAACAAATCATAGCCTACTTGCTCCGCAACCTTTCCAAAGAAGTCCTGGTGCAAGCCGCTTCCCTCAGACCTCGCATGCCATCTGGTATGCCTTGGCAAACATGTTCTCTGCCCAATCCAAGTCTCGCATCAACAACTGCTATATTGTTCTCTCCAATGCCCAGAAGGGTTCCCTCAGCGTCGCCGCCTACTTTGGGCAGATGCGGGCGCTGTCTGATGAACTCGCGGCTACGGGAAAACCCATCGGCGAAGATGAACTCATCTCCTTCATCATCGCTGGTCTCGACATGGAATATAAGCCCATCATCTCTGCTCTTGATGTGCGCGTTGATCCTGTCTCCACCGATGAGCTCTTTGGCATGATCTCCAACTTCGATCAGTGCGTCGAGCTGTTCCAAGGAACTGGTCCCAGCGCCTTCAAGTCTTCTGCCAATGCCACCTATCATGGTCGCGGGCCTCCCAAACCCTCTCAGAACCCTCCCAAGGGTGGTGGCGGTGGAGGCTATCGTGGCGGTCCAGGCGGCAGCGGCGGTGCCCCCTTCTAGAACGGCGGTGGTGGCTCTCCCTATCAGCATGGCGGTGGCGGTGGTGGTGGCCACTTCCAGCATGACGGCGGTGGTGGCGGAGGCCACTACAATTAGCGCGGCAACAACAACTCCCAGCGCCGCAACAACAACAACAATCGTCGCCCCTTCCAAGGTTATGATGAGTACCGTACCTTAACAAGTGCCAAATCTGCAAGAAAGATAATCATATTGCGAAGGATTGTGACTAGCGTTATGCCGAGAACAACTCCCAACGCAAGAAGGTTGCTGCTGCCGTGGACGCCTCCTATGGTGTGGACACAAACTGGTACGCTTACTCCGGCGCCTCCAACCACATCACTCATGAGCTGGACAAGCTGACCATGCACGACAAGTACCCCGGGCAAGATCAAGTTCATAATGCAAATGGAGAAGGTATGGAGATAGCTCATGTTGGTCATTCAATTATTGCAACCCCTCATCGTGATATTCATCTTAAAAACATCATGCATGTGTCCCCAAACTGCCAAAAATCTTCTTTCAGTACATCACATTGCTCTTGACAACAATGTTTTCCTTGAATTTCATCCCTATTTCTTTTTGATCAAGGATCAGGTCACACGGAGAATTCTCTATCGCGGTAGATGCGTGCATGGGCTCTACCCCATTTTTCCCGAGTTCAGGAGCTTCAATAAACAAGTCTTTGGTGTCATCAAAATTTCCCCGGACAGGTGGCATGCTAGACTAGGACATCCATCTTTTTATGTCATGCAACAAGTGCTTAGAAATAATAAGCTCGCATGTGTTGGTCAGCGTAGCATCGAAACTGTTTGTGATTTTTGTCAAAAGGCAAAATCTCATCAATTGCCATATCATATTTCTACTAGTATTTCTACCAAACCGCTTCAGCTTATTTTTTTTCTGATGTATGGGGTCCTGCCCCCTCCTCGGTTGGTAGACATACTTACTACGTTAGCTTCATTGATGATTTCAGCAAATTTACTTGGATTTATCTTCTCAAACATCGTTCCGATGTTTTCCAAGTATTTAAGAATTTTCAAGCACTTGTTGAACGCAAGTTTGATCGCAAAATAATTGCCGTCCAGTCTGACTGGGGTGGCGAGTACGAGAAACTAAACTCGTTTTTTCAGAAACTTGGCATTTCCCATCATGTTTCTTGCCCCCATGCGCACCAACAGAATGGCTCCGCGGAACGCAAGCATAGGCATATTATGGACGTAGGCCTCGCTCTTCTTGCGGGTGCATCTATGCCCTTAAAGTTTTGGGATGAAGCGTTCATCACCGCTGTTCATCTCATTAATATGCTTCCTAGTCGTGTCATTGACAATGATATTCCTATGCACCGACTTCTCCAAGTTAGACCCGATTACAAGTCTCTTCGTGTTTTTGGGTGTGCCTGTTGGCCCAATCTCCGTCCCTACAATAATTGAAAACTTATGTTTTGTTCCACACAATGTGTGTTTCTTGGCTATAGTGCCCAGCACAAGGGTGTCAAGTGTCACGCAGCCCTCTGTATGAGGGTAGAGACGCTTACACAAACTAACAACAAGGTCGCTGGCCGCCTCTCTCCCGAGCTCGACGAGCTCAAGGCTGGCCTATGCCCCCGCTCGCTCAGCGACACCACTGCCGGCCGTCTGCGACTCCCTCATACTCTAGGCCTAGCTCCGCAAGGAGGGTCGACAACGCCTCCTCCTCCAAGAGGTCTAACTGCTTTTTTTTTCTTCCGGATACAAAAGTGACAGTTCCAGGTGTTAATTTCTAGTGCAAAATGTACAGTCCAAAAAGTTGGAGCTTATTCCTTGTACAGAGCCATGTTTTACTTGCTTGTAAGAAATGCATATGCATCGATGAATACTAGGGTTGCTGATGCATCAAGTTTATTTTTCAAAGATTGTGGAGTACTACCTTGTGAATATGTTAGATGTTCATGTGTGGCTTCTCATGTTTGGATGATGATATATTGAACTCATGTGCAGCTGCATGCTTCAAAACATCAACCATTTATATCTGAAAAGGGGTTGGTAACAATTTTATTCGCAAAAACATTATAAACCGTTTGCCTGAAAAAGGATAAAAACAATCACACCTACAAAGTCTGAAGAATAGGCATGATTTTGAAGTAACATTGGCTTATTCTCGTATTATGCAAGCTAAAACTGCATAATACTATAGTTGCTATTGTTTTTAAGTAAGAAATTCACTTTTTTACTGAACCTCTTCCCTTTTAGGTTAGTAATTCTGAGAAGTGTATTGTTGTGACAGGTATCTGATAGACTGATAGTTGTGCTTCAGGATGTAGTCCCTCCATCCGGAAATACTTGTCGGAGAAATTTCCGGACGGAGGGAGTAGTTTTCAATGGGATTAAGAACTTTTGGTCCTGAAGTCATGCAAGCTCTTATTGCTAGAATAGCTATGCCATGGCTGTGCTTTAATGGCCCCTGCTGCAGATTTTTCTTGGGGTTATCTCCTTTGTTTAATTAGTTTGACCTTACAAACTGGAGATGGATGTAAAAATATCCGCAGGAACCAAGAGCTAGCTTCAACCCCAAGTGCAGACTAGCAGAAGATAGCAGCTGCTCCCGAGTGCAGCACTCACTAACTGAATCAAGTAATGGTTTGCTGCATTAAGAACATGTTCTAGGTGACAGCCAGTAAATTTAAATACAGAAAAATTGATTAATTATTAAACTGTATATTCCTAACTCGGAGGCATTCCCTTCCTCTTGCCGTTCTGCAGGATTCCTGCAGGTATCTGTATACGTGCAGATCAGTGTTGCCTAGATCCATTGTAATGATGAAGATGCGCGGTCATTGGACTGAAATCTGCACAAACGAGCGACTGCGTCTACGTGTACTCAGATGTTGCAGATTTTGCTTTTCCTGTTCCCTCTGTTGAAATTATGGGGATTCGGTTGCAGTAAACATTTGAATAATGTACCCTGAATCATGGTTAATGAAAAAAATAACGAGATCTCGCGCGACCGCGTCGTCCCCGCGGGCGACCGGCCGCGCTCCGGCGTCCCCCCTCCTCTAGAGCCCCCCCTTCCCTCCCTCCCTCCCCGCCGCCGTCGCCGGCACCCGCGGCCGGGCCTGGCCCCTGGGTTGCTAGCGGCGGCGGCCTCCTGCCCTTCCCCTCTCGGTGCTCCCCGGCGGCGGGCGGTGTGCGCCGGGAGGTGCTCTTCGGCGGCGGCGGTCCAACGTGGCGGCGGAGATCCTGGCGCGGCGTGGGTGGACGACTGGGCGACGGCGTCGCGGCAGCGCGGCTTGAACTAGCCCGCTCGGCCCAGATCTGGGCCCTTCGGGCCCCATCTGGGTTTGGGCGGGCCGGCGGCGGGACGGGCCGGCGGCGTGGCCTCCAGGAGGCGGGAGAGCGGCGTTGACGGCTGGGAGCGGGTGGCGCAGGTGCTGGCTTGCTGCAACATGGCCGGCGGGGCTTTGCGGGTCCGTTGTGGACCTGGCCGGGCCAGGGGTGGCCCGGTGTGCCCTGCTGCCACGTCCGGTCGGCGACCACGACGTCGCCGGGGGCTCGGGCCTCCCGCACGTCGGCGGGGGAGGTGGTTCCCTCCCGCTTGGCTTCGGTGTGGTTCCTCCCGTCGCCTTGCGCTTCTTCCCGGCCTCCTTGGCCTCGTGGTGGTGTTCGCAGCGGGGCAGCGTGGATGTGTCCAAGACCGTGGTGGCGCGTGCTTGCGGGTGGCTTGATGGTTGGATGGCCCCGGTTCAAGTGGGTAGCGGGGCTTGGGGATGCGGGAGAAATCTCTGCCGGTTCTTCCGGCTCCGACGCGGTGACACCTGAGGGTGCCATCATTCCTTCTTGAAGGGCGTCGGCGCTACCCATCACCCGCTCCCCTCCGTATGCCGGGGGAAACCCTAGGACTCGTCCGGGCAGCAGCGTCGTTGGCGTCGCATTCCTTCTTGGAGGTGCTGCTTGGTATGCGGCGGGCCGGTGCCATGGCGTGTGGTGGGACGAAGGTGGAGGGCGCAGCGATGGCGGATCATTTGTGCTTGCCGAGCTGCCGTTGTTGGCTTTTTTATTTCTTCTTCTTTTTCCCTTTTGGGCTTGTTGTGCCGTTCGCCCCGGCAGTTACCCTGTGATCGTGTGTCTGGTGCTTTATAATATAAAGCGGGGGGAAACCCTTTTTCGGTAATCATGGTTAATTACCTGTGTTTATGCTTGTTTGAGTCTGATCAACTGAGACAACTCTGGAAATCTTTCACACCGCTTCCGCTCGGCATCGTCAATCAACTGCAACATGTATGTTTTAAGTATCTCAAAAGCCACCTATTTTTCTTCAAGTCTGTATATACGGATCAGCGATACAAAATTCAGACTTCAGATTTAGAATACTGAAAAAACAGAGTTGAATGCCCTGTCCTCTACAAAATTAAACATTGTCCAATGAACACATCAGGATCCCAAACAACACTCTAGCTAGATTCTTCTACTTGTAATCACACTACATCAAGAAACGCTCAAACGTTATGACACAATGCAGTGCAAGATGGTCAGGAGAACAGCATACCTCTCTATTTAACGCTGACAGTTTACATTCTCCGCTAAGATAGGAGTACAATGTAAGATAGTCAGGGGGGGTCCAACTCACATTTGCATTGCAGATTAACTAAACTACATCGTACGTATTAAAGAGCGTTTGCCCATCTCAAGCATGGCATCATGGAGGGCAGCTTTTTTGGTTTAATTTCCTCATTAATTATTCTTGCAGTCATGTGGCAGTAAAGAAAGATTCTATTCTAAAAAATAATATATCGGTTGGTTCCTGAAGTTCCAGCTGTGGGAGAACAAAGCATTGTTGCCATGCTCCTTTCTCAGATCCAATCTTTCATATACTATATGCTCTGCTCTCTTCTCTATCGAGCTGGAAACAAGTAGCAATAAAAAGCCAAACACCATGCCATCCTAAGCCACACACATCTGCATTCTTTTATCCACTTATCTCTGATTGATCTGAGAGCCAGAGACAACAAGGAGTTACTAATGGCTAAGTCGGCCTATGCATCATGCTCAGCAATGTCAACACACCTGCAATTCAGGAGACCACACTCCTGTGTGGAGTCACCCTTGAAGTGGAGTCCCTAAAAGATGAGCTCAAGCGGCTGCAAGGCTTCCTTAGAGATGCCGACAGCAAGCGGAGCAAGCGGAGGCTCAGAGATGAAGATATTGTTGTCTTGGTCAGCCAGATCAGAGATGTGGGGTATGAGGCTGACAAATACATAATTAGTTATCACATAATATTCCAGGAAAAAATCAATTTGCATGCCAAAAAAAAAATTCCACTTTCATACCCGACTAATGTAAGTTTCATTCGAGACCGCGGAGTTGTTTTCTTCACTATCATATTCCATGTCCATCTATAATTTTTCAATACAAAAATATAATGTTGTTCGATGCCACAAAAAAGGTACAACATGATAATGCCACTCACATTAACATCTTCCCCTTCGTTGCCATTCTCTGACCAATCTCCACGATCTGAATTTTCATCATCCGACCAATCATCTATCCAGTCTTTCAGCAGTTCTCCAAACTCCATATCTCCCATGATATCAGTTAACTCATTGTCCGCCATTTCCTACAACAAATAGTAAGTATCATCACATGTGCAAACAATATCAATAATGAAATGGAGAACACATAGCACAGGATCACGAACGTTAAGTAAACTACCCCAACCGAGGGCGTTCAGATCGTGCAAACCTAGCAAGGAAGATGGCCACGGCACCCGTTGTGATCACTTTGGATCGCAAGGAGCAGCACTACCAAACCTAGATCTGTGATTATTTGTGTCGCCGGATACCAAGGTTAGCCACCGTATCAAATAACGATAGCCATGGTGCACACAGCCGACTGCAACCGACACTACGTTAACCCTAGACAGAAGAAACCCAGATCACGAGGAGCACCACTTCGGAACAAGATCCACGATCGCCTGCGCCGCTGAGTAGCTAGGTTACCCGCCCTGCTAGGTTAACCACTAGCTAGCACGAAAACGGCGGCAGTTCGTTCGATGCTGCTGCGAGCGAGACAAATGGGGGGACGCGGGATGCGGTACCTGCGAGCGCTGGAGGTTCAGGACAGTGCCGCGCACGGTGGCCGACGAGATCGCCAATGACAAGATGGCCGCCACCGATATTCATAAAGAACCTCAAATAGGGTACAGCGTGAATTATGGAGCTGGATTCGGCCGGTCGTACGTGGTTGTGGCAT
>NC_041393.1:770429394-770499449 GCF_002162155.2 Triticum dicoccoides | reverse complement strand
TGTACATATACTGCATGGATTATACGGGTTAGACAGATCTGGGCTACGGCGGACCAGAGAAAAAAAATAAACTCGCGAGGGACAAGGATACCCGTGGAAAATTGAGTTAGGAGGGAGAACCAAAGCAACAACCCGTACTAGAGACTAGTGGCTTCACTACCAGATATTACTACGTAGCTTAGTTGGGTACTTTGCATTGAGCAATTAAGCAGCAGCAGGACAGCTGCAGATTAGTTAGTTTGTACCCCCAAAATCAGCACTGGCCTCACACTAATTCACTAATTCTAATCATTCTACCAGCACATTATAGCTAATGATCCAGCACACCTGGCAGAAAACGCGGCAGGAAGTAGTTCAGGTGCTAGCGAATGCTTCACGGCCGGCATCTTCAGGCTGACGAGCAAATTCTGCACACCATCGACCCTTGCGTCAAGAATCAAGGAACGCGAAAGCAAGCGGGGGGAGAGAAATTAATAGGAGGGTCGCGAGCCAGCAAGACTCGTTGCTGCTCTCTGCGGCCGCCGCTGGTGGACGGCGGCGGACTTTTTCACTATTGTGACCCTTTCAACGAACTTTGTCACAAAATGAACTCGACGTGAAAGTATTTCATGATCTGACCCTTTTAGCAACGCCACAGCCCGCGGCGTTTCTGCCCAACATAGAAACGCCGAGGTAGCTAGCATTTCTGACCAAGAAGAAACGCCGAGGTAGCTAGCGTTGCGGACCAGGTAAGAAACGCCAAAGCCGCTGGCGTTGCTGCCCATCATTGAAACGCCAATGACCATGACGTTTCTACCCTTTTCCATGTGCATGTGAAATGTGGATGAATTAATTATTACCAAAGAGGGCAGCAACGCCATGGTTCCTTGGCGTTTCTATGATGGGCAGCAACGCCAGTGCCTTTGGCGTTTCTTACCTGGTCCGCAACGCTAGCTACCTCGGCGTTTATTCTTGGTCAGAAACGTTAGCTACCTCGGCGTTCCTATGTTGGGCAGAAACGCCGCGGGCTATGGCGTTGCTAAAAGGGTCAGATCGTGAAATACTTTCACGTCGAGTTCATTTTGTGACAAAGTTCGTTGAAAGGGTCAGAATAGTGATTTGGTCCGACGGCGGCTCCATGGGAAAAGAAGAGAGGAGAAGGGAGGGGCACCTATTATTTGTGGGCTTTCGTGTGTGCTCGAGGCCCAATCTACGTCGCTCTCACGGTACCACGAGGCCCAGAACGAGAAGGCCATGGCCCCAACAGATGACACCGTCTTTTGGGAAAGGCTGCTGCATGCAGATGGGATCGAATGATGCTAAAACTGCAACTCAAGCAATGGTGTGGAGGAGCTTATTTGCTTTGCATGCATCTTAATACCTTGCCTTCATGTCACAGCAAAGGAAAAGAACCTCTAGCCCTCCCCGGAAGCACACCATATTCCTTCCTTTATTTCTACCATCACGTATACATGAGCTGAGCTGAATCTGCTCTGCTATATATACAACCAACCTCAAAGCAACAAGAAATACAATATCAGACGCCATCAAATCGTTCCTGGCCAGCCACACCTGCTTAATTCCTTCCACCCACTCATCCCACGTCAAGCATTCCATCTCTGAGACCGAGAGCCCGGAGAAACTAATGGCCGAGTCGGCCATTGGCTCCGTGCTTGGCAACGTGAGCACCCTTGTGGTCCAGGAGACTACATTCCTATGGGGCGTCAACCTTGAAGTAGGATTCTTGAAGGATGAGCTGAAGCGGCTAAAGAGCTACCTTAAATCCGCCGACCCCAAAAGGAGATCAGGAGATGAGCTTGTGACTACATGGGTCAGCCAGATCAGGGATGCGGCATATGAGGCCGAGAATGCCATTGAAGCGGCCGACTACATGGAGAAGAGAAACAGGCTCAAGAAGGGCTTCAAGGGTGCCATCTCGAGGTATGCTCGCTTCCCAAGTGACGTGATTACCCTTCACACAATTGGTGCTGAAATACAGCGTGTAAAAAGGAAGATCAGTGAGATATTTGATAGTGCAAACCGTTTGAAAATCATTTTGGACACTAGCGATGTAGAAACGGTTCAAACTGAGGATGAGTATCCACAAGATTATGGTACTATGCACCAAAACTTTCAAGATATTGACCTTGTTGGTTTTGGGGATGAGTACAAAGAAATAGTTGGCAAGTTAGTTGACAAAGATGACATAACTCTTAGTGTTGTCTCCATAGTTGCCATGGGTGGGGCGGGGAAAACAACACTTGCTAGAAAAGTATACACTTTATCTAGTGTCAAACAACACTTTGAGGCAGCTTCTTGGGTCACTGTATCTCAAAAATTCAAGGGCATTGATTTACTGAAGGATATTATGAAACAAATAATGGGGGGCAGAGATGAGTCAATTGCTAAGATGAATGAGTATGAGGTGGGAAAGGAGATCCATGATTTTCTATTGCAAAAAAGATACTTGGTAGTTCTTGATGATGTCTGGGAAACCGACACATGGGACCAGATAAATAAAAGGGTTAACGCTTTTCCAGATGCAACTAATGGTAGTAGAGTACTATTAACCACCCGGAAGGAGGATGTTGCAAATCATGTCCAAATGCCAACCTATGTTCATCATTTGAAGAAGTTAGATCACGAGAAAAGTTGGGAACTATTTAGTTGCAAAGCTTTACCATCATACAAAAGGTCTGTCATACGTGATGTGGATGAGTTTGAAACACTTGGGAAAAGGCTTGCAAAGAAATGTGATGGATTGCCACTTGCACTTGCAGTTTTGGGTGGTTATCTATCAAAAAATCTAAATGCACAAACATGGTTCAATATACTCTCTGATTGGCCATTAACCAAGAACGGACAGATGATGCGAGACATACTGGCTCGCAGTTACAAGGACCTGCCAAATCATTATTTAAGGGCTTGTTTTCTCTATCTTGCCGCTTTTCCTGAGGATGATGTAATCTTTGTGTCGGATCTTATTGAATTATGGATAGCAGAAAGCTTCATTCCACATACAGCAAAGCATATGCTAGAAGAAACAGCACGGAGTTATGTAACCGAGTTGGCTCAGAGAAGCTTGATACAAGTTGTTCACAGAAGTAGGGCACATGGATGGATTGAGAGAATAAGGATTCACGATATTCTACATGACTGGTGCTTGGAAGAAGCAAGACAAGATGGTTTTCTTGATGCCATCGACAAAACTGCAGGTCAGGTTTCGTCTCCTGGTCTCTTTGTATTAATTGATTCCATTTTTAAATTTAGTATATGTTTTTGTATGCGGCTAGCTTTTCTGACATGTAATGCACTCTTCTGACATGTAATGCACTCTAAAAAAATTGCAGGCCAAGCTGGTGCATCATCATTGTCTGATAACTTGATGTCCTACCGTTTTAGTTTTCAAACTTTGAGTGATCAGATTTTACCTGCAACGCATAATGTCCGAAGTCTGCTTGGCTTTGAGCTTGAATCAGTGTCCCTTCCTAAGCTGAGATTCCTAAGAGTTCTTTGCATTGAAAAATCAACACTAAAAGATTTCTCCAGCGTAATTGGTGGGTGCATTCACCTAAGACTGCTTAGGTTGACAAATTGTGGACGTGTGGCATTCCCTTCTTCAATTGGAAAACTCCTTTACTTGCAGACTATAGATCTCAGACGCACAGAATTTGAGTCAGTGGTACCAAACTCTCTCTGGGATATCCCTACTCTAAGGCATGTTTACCTTGGCGATGGGTTTTCTCCACCACCACCTGCAAGGAGTGTGCGACTGCAGCCGAAAGAGCTACAGAGCTTTGTGTTAGGCTTGGATCTTGAAACTGTTGGCACTGATTACCGTTGTCTTGACATGATGATTTTCTTGGGCCAGCTGAATCAACTAACAACCTTATCCTTGTGGATGGACCCCGATATACCAGCGGAGGTGCTCAACATATTTGCAAACATGCCTCGCCTGGTTGATATTAGTCTCGGCCAATTTGATGTGCTCCATAAGTTGCCTGCTGAGTTCCCACAAAGCGTACGTCGTCTTGTTCTATATGCCGATGTCATAAAACAAGACCCGATGCCGATCCTGGAGAAACTTCCCTGTCTTGTGGTGTTGAAGTTGAGTGGGTACAAAGGCCAGACCATGTGCTGCTCTTCCCAAGGGTTCCCTCGGCTGCAACACTTAGCACTTGATAGATTTTCCACCGAGGTGTGGAGGATGGAGGAAGGGACAATGCCAAAGCTCTCCCACCTGACACTTCGGTATTGTGTGAAGATGAGCAAGCTCCCGGAAGGGTTGCTGCACCTTCGGTCCCTCAGTCACCTAAAACTGAGCGGTATGCCTCAGATTTCCAAAGATGACGACACACTAAAGGAGCTGCGACAGAAAGGATGCAAGGTATTACATACTTATACGCAGCTTAAGCATAGTTAATTTGCCACACCTTTCATTTTCATTGCTTTTATGTGTGTTTTGTTTTTTGCGCAGGTGGAAACTAGCTAGGGGGTGATTACAGATCTGTGGGGCGCGAGGAATTCATCTTCATTCTCGTCTAAAATCTGGCGCCCTCCCGATTCATTGTCGAACCCATCTCCCTCCTCCCAATCCTGATATCCCTCCTTCTCCTCGTCTCCCTTCAAGGACGCCATGGGCGATCGATACGACAACCTCGCTCCTCCTGCTTCTCTGTCTAGAATCTAGATCCGCCCTCCCGATCGATGCCTATCAGCCTATGTCGCGGCCTCCTCATCCTCCGATGTCGTCGGCCGTGTACAAGATGGAGCTGAGGTGATCTAGGAGAGGCCGCTGCCCATCGCGGACCTTCATTCCCGGTGCCAAGGTCGCTCCTCTTCACCACGGGCCGCCTGCACCTCCCCCAAACTCCAAGCCTAGCTCCGCATGGGAGGGTGGGCAACGGCGCCTCTTTCCCTGGCGGCAGAGATGCATGGTGCTAATCCTCCAAGATGTCTGATTGCATTTATTTTCTTTCCTGTACAAAAAGTGTCAGTTTATTTTCAGTGCGAAATGTACATACACAGTCCAAAAACTGGATCTTATTCCTTGTACATACAGTCCAAAAACTGGATCCACATATGCATCGATGAATACTTATTGCGTGCTGATGCATCATGTTGTGTACTACTAGTTCGTTGATGCATGAATTGGTTAGAACGTTCACGTGTGGCCATTCCTCCCAATTTAAATTGTCATGCTTTGGCAGTAGATGGTATACTGAACTGACGTGCACCTCCATGGTTCACAACATCAACCCATTGACCTGAAAAGGGATGATATCAACTGTACGCACAAAAAGTATCAACCGTCTGTACAAAAGAGGATAAACGTGTTTGTTTGTCTTATTCAGTTACTCTAATACCCAAGCCTCTATATCCGGGAGCGTTTTTGCTCCAACATTTACCCACTTGGTTGATTTTTTTTTAGAACATAGACGTCAGGGACGTCCGGCTTTAAATTAATAAAGTCCACAACTTAGGCAGCGTTCACAACCAAACGACCAGTCACACGGTTTAAGACATACACGAACGAAAATGTAGTCTATTACATGGCATATCCAGCCGGAACTAAAGAGCATGCAGGCTCGGATGAGATCACATCCAAAAGGACGACCCTTCCCTAAGAGGTAACGGGAGGCGACGACGGAGCTCGTGCCGCGGAGTAGACAGTGCGGAGACGAGCCAGAGCCAGCTGGTGCAGATCAGTGTCCTGTTGCCTTCCCAGTGGAGCCCATTGCTGCAAGAACAAGATGCATTTGTAGATTACGTTAGCTGGGTGGGAGGGGAACACACCCTCAATTGTAAACTTGTTACGGATATGCCACAAAGCCCACAGCATGGCCGCCGCACATGTCCACATAACACGTCGCGAAGATCCCTGGACCGAGGACAGATAGGACACAAGCTCGGGACGGGAGCGGGGGTCCCAAACCACCCCCGCGGCCTCACGAACCGCGCTCCAGACAAAACGAGCCAAAGAGCACCGGAAAAACACATGATCTGCATCTTCCGGGGAACCGCACAAAGCACAGGGCCCGGAGGCTGGGCCATTGCGTTTGGCAATGTTGATGGGAGTAGGAAGGCGGTCTTGACAAAGTTGCCAGAGGAACACCTTGATCCTGAGAGGAATTTGAGCCTTCCAAAGCCCCGCGGCAGCCAATGGGACATGACCACGGGTCAGCTCTCTGTACAGGGACTTGACAGAGAATTTGCCAGAGCCCGATAGCCTCCAGGACACCAAGTCCGCGCTGCTCGACAGGCGCATGTCCGCAATCAAAGCCCGAAGGCGATCCCACTCCACCCTCTCAGGGCCCGTGAGCTCCCGTCTAAAGAAAATTGGGGGCGGGGAGGAGCTGATAGCCGAAGCCACCAGTTGGTTGGGCTGCACCGCGATGGTGTAAAGGAGGCGGAATTCAGACCAAAGAGGGTGCTCGCCAATCCAACTGTCGAGCCAGAAACGGGTGGAGCGTCCGTTATTGACCGAAAACCTCGCGCCCCTGGCAAAGCACGGTTTAAGGGATTGGATGGAATTCCAAAAAGGAGATCCGTGGGTCGCAGCCCGAAAGAAATTCCCGTCCGGAAAGTACTTTGCACGGAGGAGATCCATCCAGAGGCCCGTCTCTCCCTGAGACAGCTTCCAAATCCACTTACACATAAGAGCGATATTCATCAGCTTAGAGTTGATCCCCAGGCCCCCCTGGGCTTTGGGTCTGCACACGTCCTGCCATTTAACCATGTGGTATTTACGCTTCGGACTCGCTCCTTCCCAAAAGAAACGGACCCGCGGGGTGTCCATTTTAGTGTGGACCCCGTCAGCCAACAGGAACAGGCCCATGGCAAACATAGGCAGGGACGAAAGGCTGGAATTAGTAAGAATTAGTCTAGCCCCTAAAGACATAAAACGGCCTCTCGATGGGCAAACCCTGCCCGCCACCTTAGTGTAGAGAGGGTCCCAATCGACAATCGTGCTTTTTTCGCTGCGATCGGGAGACCGAGGTAGGTGAAAGGCAGTTTTCCCAATTTGCAGTTAAGCAAATTAGATACCCGCACGCTTTCGGCCGCATCCATCCCTATGGACACCACTTCACATTTGTGAAAATTTATTTTCAACCCGGACATAAGCTCGAAACTAAGAAGAATGGCTTTTATCGTTGCGATACTATGTTGGTCCGGTTCGAAAAGGAGGAGGGTGTCATCCGTGTACTGAAGGTGTGACACGCCTCCCGGGATCAAATTGCCAACCACTCCCCTGATATGGCCGGCAATCCGGGCTTTGTCTAGCTTGGCGCCCAGGGCATCTGCCACAAAGTTAAAGAGCAATGGCGAGGCCGGGTCCCCTTGACGTAGCCCTCGCTTGTTACGGAAGAAGTTCCCTACTTCTCCATTCACCGCAATCGCTGTTTGGCCCCCTGAGACCAATTGCATCATGCGGTGAACCCACATAGACGAAAATCCTCGGTCCAGGACGACGTGACGGAGAAACTCCCAGTTCACTCTGTCGTACGCCTTCTCAAATTCTAACTTCAGAAGGATAGCAGGCTGACGCGAGCGTTTTAACGAGTGAATAATCTCTTGGAGGACCAAAGGCCCCTCCAGAATGTTACGACCACGAATGAAAGCCGATTGGTTCCTACTAATAATACGCTGAGCTGTTGGAGACATGCGAGAGGAACACGCCTTAGCGCAAATTTTAAAGGGGACATTAATGAGCGCAATCGGTCTAAAAAGTCTAATACAGTCCGCTCCCTTGACTTTGGGGATCAAAGATAGAACCCCAAAGTTAAGACGAGAGATATCTACGGTACCGCGCATGAACCCATTACATACGTCAAAAATTGGCCCTTTAAGCACGTGCCAAAACCGTTTGAACATCACCACCGGCCACCCATCCGGACCCGGAGCGGTGTCCGGTTTCATCGCGAGAACCGCCGCATCAATCTCCTGGGGGAGGAAGGCCAACCCTACGGCCTCATTTTCGGCGTCCGTAACCCGCAGCGCAGGATCCCAGACGTCCGCCCGCAGCCGGGCTCTGGGCTCCTCCCTGGAGCCCATTAACTGGAGATAGAACTCGTAAATGTGTCAAACTATGTCCTGTTTGAAGGAAATATGCCCTAGAGGCAATAATAAAGTTATTATTTATTTTCTCATATCATGATAAATGTTTATTATTCATGCTAGAATTGTATTAACCAGAAACATGATACATGTGTGAATACATAGACAAACATATAGTCACTAGTATGCCTCTACTTGACTAGCTCATTAATCAAAGATGGTTATGTTTCCTAACCATAGACATGTGTTGTCATTTGATTAGTGGGATCACATCATTAGAAGAATGATGTGATTGACATGACCCATTTTGTTATCCTAGCACTTGATCGTTTAGTATACTGCTATTGCTTTCTTCATGACTTATACAAAGTTCCTGCAACTATGAGATTGTGCAACTCCCGTGTACCGGAAGAACACTTTGTGTGCTACCAAACGTCACAACATAACTGGGTGATTATAAAGGTGCTCTACAGGTGTTTCCGAAGGTTCATGTTGAGTTGGCATAATTCGAGATTAGGATTTGTCACTCCGATTGTCGGAGAGGTATCTCTGGGCCCTCTCGGTAATACTCATCACTTAAGCCTTGCAAGCATATAACTAATGAGTCAGTTATGAGATGACGTATTACAGAACGAGTAAAGAGACTTGCCGGTAACGAGGTTGAACTAGGTATTGGATACCGACGATCAAATCTCGGGCAAGTAACATACCGATGACAAAGGGAACAAAGTATGTTGTTATGCGGTTTGACCGATAAAGATCTTCGTAGAATATGTAGGAACCAATATGGGCATCCAGGTCCCGCTATTGGTTATTGACCAGAGACGTGTCTCGGTCATGTCTACATTATTCTCGAACCGTAGGGTCCGCACGCTTAAGGTTTCGATGACAATTATATTATGAGTTTATGTATTTTGATGTACCGAAGTTTGTTCGGAGTCCAGGATATGATCACGGACATGACGAGGAGTCTCGAAATGGTCGAGACATAAAGATTGATATATTGGACGGATATATTTGGACACCGGAAAGGTTCCGGAGAAGTTTGGAGCTCCGGCAGGTTACCGGAACCCCCCGGGAGGTATATGGGCCTTATTGGGCCCATGTAGGAGGAAGAGAGAAGGAACAAGGGAGGGGGGCGCGCCCCCCCAAGCCCAATCCGAATTGGGGAGGGGGGCCGGCCCCCCCTTTCCTTTCTCCTTCCCCCTCTCTTACTTCCTACTACTAGTACTACTTCCTAATACTTGTACTCCTTCCTTCCCACTCCAAATAAGATTAGGAAAAAGTGGGGAAACCTACTTGGAGTTGTTGGGTTTCGTAGTAATTTCAAAATTTTCCTACGCACACGGAAGATCATGTGATGCATAGCAACGAGGTGGAGAGTGTTGTCTACGTACCCAACGCGGACCGACTGCGGAAGCGATGACACGACGTAGAGGAAGTAGTCGTACGTCTTCACGATCCGACCGATCAAGCACCGAAACTACGGCACCTCCGAGTTCGAGCACACGTTCAGCTCGATGACGATCCCCGGACTCCGATCCAGCAAAGTGTCGGGGAAGAGTTCCGTCAGCACGACGGCGTGGTGACGATCTTGATGTACTACAGCAGCAGGGCTTCGCCTAAACTCCGCTACAGTATTATCGAGGTATATGGTGGCAGGGGGCACCGCACACGGCTAAGGAATAGATCACGTGGATCAACTTGTGTGTCTAGAGGTGCCCCCTACCTCCGTATATAAAGGAGTAGAGGGGGAGGCTGGCCGGACAAGGAGGGAGGCACAGGAGGAGTCCTACTCCTACCGGGAGTAGGACTCCCCTCCAATCCTATTCCAATTAGGATTCCTCGAGGGGGAAAGAGGGAGAGGGGTGGCCGGCCACCTCTCCTAGTCCTAATAGGACTAGGGGAAGGGGGGAGGCGCGCAGCCCTTGTGGGCAGCCCTTTCAACTTTCCACTAAGGCCCATGAAGGCCCATATGGCTCCCGGGGGGTTCCGGTAACCTCCCGGTAACCCGGTAAAATCCCGATTTCACCCGGAACACTTCCGATGTCCAAACATAGGCTTCCAATATATCAATCTTTATGTCTCGACCATTTGTAGACTCCTCGTCATGTCCGTGATCACATCCGGGACTCCGAACAACCTTCGGTACATCAAAATGCATAAACTCATAATGTAACTGTCATCGTAACCTTAAGCGTGCGGACCCTACGGGTTCGAGAACAATGTAGACATGACCGAGACACGTCTCCGGTCAATAACCAATAGCGGGACCTGGATGCCCATATTGGCTCCTACATATTCTACGAAGATCTTTATCGGTCAGACCGCATAACAACATACGTTGTTCCCTTTGTCATCGTTATGTTACTTGCCCGAGATTCGATCGTCGGTATCCAATACCTAGTTCAATCTTGTTACTGGCAAGTCTCTTTACTCGTTCCGTAATACATCATCTTGCAACTAACTCATTAGTTGCAATGCTTGCAAGGCTTATGTGATGTGCATTACCGAGAGGGCCCAGAGATACCTCTCCGACAATCGGAGTGACAAATCCTAATCTCGAAATACGCCAACCCAACATCTACCTTTGGAGACACCTGTAATGCTCCTTTATAATCACCCAGTTACGTTGTGACGTTTGGTAGCACCCAAAGTGTTCCTCCGATAAACGGGAGTTGCATAATCTCATAGTCATAGGAACATGTATAAGTCATGAAGAAAGCAATAGCAACATACTAAACGATCGGGTGCTAAGCTAATGGAATGGGTCATGTCAATCAGATCATTCTACTAATGATGTGACCTCGTTAATCAAATAACAACTCATTGTTCATGGTCAGGAAACATAACCATCTTTGATTAACGAGCTAGTCAAGTAGAGGCATACTAGTTAAACTTTGTTTGTCTATGTATTCACACATGTATTATGTTTCCGGTTAATACAATTCTAGCATGAATAATAAACATTTATCATGATTATAAGGAAATAAATAATAACTTTATTATTGCCTGTAGGGCATATTTCCTTCAGTCTCCCACTTGCACTAGAGTCAATAATCTAGATTACACTGTAATGATTCTAACACCCATGGAGCCTTGGTGTTGATCATGTTTTGCTCGTGGAAGAGGCTTAGTCAACGGGTCTGCCACATTCAGATCCGTATGTATCTTGCAAATCTCTATGTCTCCCACCTGGACTAGATCCCGGATGGAGTTGAAGCGTCTCTTGATGTGTTTGGTCCTTTTGTGAAATCTGGATTCCTTTGCCAAGGATATTGCACCAGTATTGTCACAAAAGATTTTCATTGGACCCGATGCATTAGGTATGACACCTAGATCGGATATGAACTCCTTCATCCAGACTCCTTCGTTTGCTGCTTCCGAAGCAGCTATGTACTCTGCTTCACACGTAGATCCCGCTACGACGCTTTGTAAACACGTATCCGGTTTGCGATTTAGAATCGTCCGGATCAGTGTCAAAGCTTGCATCAACGTAACCTTTTACGGTGAGCTCTTTGTCACTTCCATATACGAGAAACATATCCTTAGTCCTTTTCAGGTATTTCAGGATGTTCTTGACCGCTGTCCAGTGATCCACTCCTGGATTACTTTGGTACCTCCCTGCTAAACTTACAGCAAAGCACACATCAGGTCTGGTACACAGCATTGCATACATGATAGAGCCTATGGCTGATGCATAGGGAATATCTTTCATATTCTCTCTATCTTCTGTAGTGGTCGGGCATTGAGTCTTACTCAACTTCACACCTTGTAACACAGGCAAGAACCCTTTCTTTGCTTGATCCATTTTGAACTTCTTCAAAATTTTGTCAAGGTATGTGCTTTGTGAAAGTCCAATTAAGCGTTTTGATCTATCTCTATAGATCTTAATGCCCAATATGTAAGCAGCTTCACCGAGGTCTTTCATTGAAAAACTTTTATTCAAGTATCCCTTTATGCTATCCAGAAATTCTATATTATTTCCAATCAGCAATATGTCATCCACATATAATATTAGAAATGCTACAGAGCTCCCACTCACTTTCTTGTAAATACAGGCTTCTCCGAAAGTCTGTATAAAACCAAATGCTTTGATTACACTATCAAAACGTTTATTCCAACTCCGAGAGGCTTGCACCAGTCCATAAATGGATCGCTGGAGCTTGCACACTTTGTTAGCTCCCTTTGGATCGACAAAACCTTCCGGTTGCATCATATACAACTCTTCTTCCAGAAATCCATTCAGGAATGCAGTTTTGACATCCATCTGCCAAATTTCATAATCATAAAATGCGGCAATCGCTAACATGATTCGGGCGGACTTAAGCATCGCTACGGGTGAGAAGGTCTCATCGTAGTCAATCCCTTGAACTTGTCGAAAACCTTTTGCGACAAGTCGAGCTTTGTAGACAGTAACATTACCATCAGCGTCAGTCTTCTTCTTGAAGATCCATTTATTCTCAATTGCTTGCCGATCATCGGGCAAGTCAACCAAAGTCCATACTTTGTTCTCATACATGGATCCCATCTCAGATTTCATGGCTTCAAGCCACTTTGCGGAATCTGGGCTCACCATCGCTTCTTCATAGTTCGTAGGTTCATCATGATCTAGTAGCATGACTTCCAGAACTGGATTGCCGTACCACTCTGGTGCGGATCTTACTCTGGTTGATCTACGAGGTTCAGTAGTATCTTGTTCGGAAGTTTCATGATCATTATCATTAACTTCCTCACTTATTGGTGTAGGTGTCGCAGAAACAATTTTCTGTGATGTACTACTTTCCAACAAGGGAGCAGGTACAGTTACCTCGTCAAGTTCTACTTTCCTCCCACTCACTTCTTTCGAGAGAAACTCCTTCTCAAGAAAGTTTCCGAATTTAGCAACAAAAGTCTTGCCTTCGGATCTGTGATAGAAGGTGTATCCAATAGTTTCCTTTGGATATCCTATGAAGACACATTTCTCCGATTTGGGTTCGAGCTTATCAGGTTGAAGCTTTTTCACATAAGCATCGCAGCCCCAAACTTTAAGAAACGACAACTTTGGTTTCTTGCCAAACCACAGTTCATAAGGTGTTGTCTCAACGGATTTTGATGGTGCCCTATTTAACGTGAATGCGGCCGTCTCTAGAGCATAACCCCAAAACGATAGCGGTAAATCAGTAAGAGGCATCATAGATCACACCATATCTAGTAAAGTACGATTACGACGTTCGGACACACCATTACGTTGTGGTGTTCCGGCTGGCGTGAGTTGCGAAACTATTCCACAGTTTTTCAAATGTACACCAAACTCGTAACTCAAATATTCTCCTCCACGATCAGATCGTAGAAACTTTATTTCTTGTTACGATGATTTTCAACTTCACTCTGAAATTCTTTGAACTTTTCAAATGTTTCAGACTTATGTTTCATTAAGTAGATATATCCATATCTTCTCAAATCATCTGTGAAGGTGAGAAAATAACGATATCCGCCACGAGCCTCAATATTCATCGGACCACATACATCAGTATGTATGATTTCCAACAAATCTGTTGCTCTCTCCATAGTACCGGAGAACGGTGTTTTAGTCATCTTGCCCATGAGGCACGGTTCGCAAGTACCAAGTGATTCATAATCAAGTGGTTCCAAAAGTCCATCAGTATGGAGTTTCTTCATGCGCTTTATACCGATATGACCTAAACGACAGTGCCACAAATAAGTTGCACTTTCATTATCAACTCTGCATCTTTTGGCTTCAACATTATGAATATGTGTATTACTACTATCGAGATTCAATAAGAATAGACCACTCTTCAAGGGTGCATGACCATAAAAGATATTACTCATATAAATAGAACAACCATTATTCTCTGATTTAAATGAATAACCGTCTCGCATTAAACAAGATCCAGATATAATGTTCATGCTCAACGCAGGCACCAAATAACAATTATTTAGGTCTAATATTAATCCCGAAGGTAGATGTAGAGGTAGTGTGCCGACTGCGATCACATCGACTTTGGAACCGTTTCCACGCGCATCGTCACCTCGTCCTTAGCCAATCTTCGCTTAATCCGTAGCCCATGTTTCGAGTTGCAAATATTAGCAACAGAACCAGTATCAAATACCCAGGTGCTACTGCGAGCATTAGTAAGGTACACATCAATAACATGTATATCACATATACCTTTGTTCACCTTGCCATCCTTCTTATCCGCCAAATACTTGGGGCAGTTCCGCTTCCAGTGACCAGTCTGCTTGCAGTAGAAGCACTCAGTTTCAGGCTTAGGTCCAGACTTGGGTTTCTTCTCTTGAGCAGCAACTGGCTTGCCGTTCTTCTTGAAGTTCCCTTTCTTCTTTCCTTTGCCCTTTTTCTTGAAACTAGTGGTTTTGTTAACCATCAACACTTGATGCTCCTTTTTGATTTCTACCTCCGCAGCTTTCAGCATCGCGAAGAGCTCGGGAATAGTCTTGTTCATCCCTTGCATATTATAGTTCATCACAAAGCTCTTGTAGCTTGGTGGCAGTGATTGGAGAATTCTGTCAATGACGCAATCATCTGGAAGATTAACTCCCAATTGAATCAAGTGATTATTATACCCAGACATTTTGAGTATATGCTCACTGACAGAACTATTCTCCTCCATCTTGCAGCTATAGAACTTATTGGAGACTTCATATCTCTCAATCCGGGCATTTGCTTGAAATATTAACTTCAACTCCTGGAACATCTCATATGCTCCATGACGTTCAAAACGTCGTTGAAGTCCCGATTCTAAGCCGTAAAGCATGGCACACTGAACTATCGAGTAGTCATCAGCTTTGCTCTGCCAGACGTTCATAACATCTGGTGTTGCTCCAGCAGCAGGCCTGGCACCCAGCGGTGCTTCCAGGACGTAATTTTTCTGAGCAGCAATGAGGATAATCCTCAAGTTACGGACCCAGTCCGTGTAATTGCTACCATCATCTTTCAACTTTGCTTTCTCAAGGAACGCATTAAAATTCAACGGAACAATAGCACGAGCCATCTATCTACAATCAACATAAACAAGCAAGATACTATCAGGTACTAAGTTCATGATAAATTTAAGTTCAATTAATCATATTACTTAAGAACTCCCACTTAGATAGACATCCCTCTAATCCTCTAAGTGATCACGTGATCCAAATCAACTAAACCATGTCCGATCATCACGTGAGATGGAGTAGTTTCATCGGTGAACATCATTATGTTGATCATATCTACTATATGATTCACGCTCGACCTTTCAGTCTTCGTGTTCCGAGGCCATATCTGCATATGCTAGGCTCGTCAAGTTTAACCTGAGTATTCTGCGTGTGCAAAACTGGCTTGCACCCGTTGTAGATGGACGTAGAGCTTATCACACCCGATCATCATGTGGTGTCTCGGCACGACGAACTTTTGCAATGGTGCATACTCAGGGAGAACACTACTTGATAATTTTAGTGAGAGATCATCTTAAAATGCTACCGTCAATCAAAGCAAGATAAGATGCATAAAGGATAAACATCACATGCAATCAATATAAGTGATATGATATGGCCATCATCATCTTGTGCCTGTGATCTCCATCTCCGAAGCACCGTCATGATCACCATCGTCACCGGCGCGACACCTTGATCTCCATCGTAGCATCGTTGTCGTCTCACCAATCTTATGCTTCCACGACTATCACTACCGTTTAGTAATAAAGTAAAGCATTACATCGCGATTGCATTGCATACAATAAAGCGACAACCATATGGCTCCTGCCAGTTGCCGATAACTCGGTTACAAAACATGATCATCTCATACAATAAAATTCAGCATCATGCCTTGACCATATCACATCACAACATGCCCTGCAAAAACAAGTTAGACGTCCTCTACTTTGTTGTAGCATGTTTTACGTGGCTGCTACGGGCTTAAGTAAGAACCAATCTCACCTACGCATCAAAACCACAACGATAGTTTGTCAAATAGACTCCGTTTTAACCTTCGCAAGGACCGGGCGTAGCCACACTTGGTTCAACTAAAGTTGGAGAGACAGTCGCCCGCAAGCCATCTATGTGCAAAGCACGTCGAGGGAACCGGTCTCGCGTAAGCGTACGCGTAAGGTTGGTCCGGGTCGTCTCGTCCAACAATACCGCCGAACCAAAGTATGACATGCTGGTAGGCAGTATGACTTGTATGGTCCACAACTCACTTGTGTTCTACTCGTGCATATAACATCAACATCAATAACCTAGGCTCGGATGCCACTGTTGGGTTTCGTAGTAATTTCAAAATTTTCCTATGCACACGCAAGATCATGTGATGCATAGCAACGAGGTGGAGAGTGTTGTCTACGTACCCAACGCAGACCGACTGCGGAAGCGATGACACGACGTAGAGGAAGTAGTCGTACGTCTTCACGATCCAACCGATCAAGCACCGAAACTACGGCACCTCCGAGTTCGAGCACACGTTCAGCTCGATGACGATCCCCGGACTCCGATCCAGCAAAGTGTCGGGGAAGAGTTCCGTCAGCACGACCGCGTGGTGACGATCTTGATGTACTACAGCACCAGCGCTTCGCCTAAACTCCGCTATAGTATTATCGAGGTATATGGTGGCAGGGGGCACCGCACACGGCTAAGGAATAGATCACGTGGATCAACTTGTGTGTCTAGAGGTGCCCCCTGCCTCCGTATATAAAGGAGTAGAGGGGGGAGGCTGGCCGGCCAAGGAGGGAGGCGCAGGAGGAGTCCTACTCCTACCGGGAGTAGGACTCCCCTCCAATCCTATTCCAATTAGGATTCCTCGAGGGGGAAAGAGGGAGAGGGGTGGCCGGCCACCTCTCCTAGTCCTAATAGGACTAGGGGAAGGGGGGAGGCGCGCAGCCCTTGTGGGCAGCCCTTTCACCTTTCCACTAAGGCCCATGAAGGCCCATATGGCTCCCGGGGGGTTCCGGTAACCTCCCGGTAACCCGGTAAAATCCCGATTTCACCCGGAACACTTCCGATGTCCAAACATAGGCTTCCAATATATCAATCTTTATGTCTCGACCATTTCGAGACTCCTCGTCATGTCCGTGATCACATCCGGGACTCCGAACAACCTTCGGTACATCAAAATGCATAAACTCATAATGTAACTGTCATCGTAACCTTAAGCGTGCGGACCCTACGGGTTCGAGAACAATGTAGACATGACCGAGACATGTCTCCGGTCAATAACCAATAGCGGGACCTGGATGCCCATATTGGCTCCTACATATTCTACGAAGATCTTTATCGGTCAGACCGCATAACAACATACGTTGTTCCCTTTGTCATCGGTATGTTACTTGCCCGAGATTCGATCGTCGGTATCCAATACCTAGTTCAATCTCGTTACTGGCAAGTCTCTTTACTCGTTCCGTAATACATCATCTTGCAACTAACTCATTAGTTGCAATGCTTGCAAGGCTTATGTGATGTGCATTACCGAGAGGGCCCAGAGATACCGGTCCGACAATCGGAGTGACAAATCCTAATCTCGAAATACGCCAACCCAACATCTACCTTTGGAGACACCTGTAATTCTCCTTTATAATCACCCAGTTACGTTGTGACGTTTGGTAGCACCCAAAGTGTTCCTCCGGTAAACGGGAGTTGCATAATCTCATAGTCATAGGAACATGTATAAGTCATGAAGAAAGCAATAGCAACATACCAAACGATCGGGTGCTAAGCTAATGGAATGGGTCATGTCAATCAGATCATTCTACTAATGATGTGACCTCGTTAATCAAATAACAACTCATTGTTCATGGTCAGGAAACATAACCATCTTTGATTAACGAGCTAGTCAAGTAGAGGCATACTAGTGACACTTTGTTTGTCTATGTATTCACACATGTATTATGTTTCCGGTTAATACAATTCTAGCATGAATAATAAACATTTATCATGATTATAAGGAAATAAATAATAACTTTATTATTGCCTCTAGGGCATATTTCCTTCAGGAGTAGGTTTCCCCCTCCCTATGGCGCGCCCCCCCTTGGGCCGGCCACCTCCTCCCTCCCTCCTTTATATACGGGGGTAGGGGGGCACCCTAGAACACACAAGTTGATCATTGATCGTTCCTTAGCCGTGTGCGGTGCCCCCCTCCATGATATTACACCTCGGTCATATTGTAGCGGTGCTTAGGCGAAGCCCTGCGATAGGAGAACATCAAGATCGTCACCACGCCGTCGTGCTGACGGAACTCCCCCTTGGAGCCTCTACTGGATTGGAGATCGAGGGTGCATCATCGAGCTGTACGCGTGTCAAGAACTCGGAGGTGCCGGAGTAACGGTGCTTGGATCGGTCGGACCAGGAGGACGTACGACTACTTCCTCTACATTGCGTCAACGCTTCCGCTTCGGTCTACGAGGGTACGTAGACAACACTCTCCCCTCGTTGCTATATCATCACCATGATCGTGCGTGTGCGTAGGAATTTTTTTGAAATTACTACGTTCCCCAACAGTGGCATCCGAGCCTAGGTTTTTATGGGTTGATGTTATTTGCACGAGTAGAACACAAGTGAGTTGTGGGCGATATAAGTCATACTGCTTACCAGCATGTCATACTTTGGTTCGGCGGTATTGTTGGATGAAGCGGCCCGGATCGACATTATGCGTACGCTTACGCGAGACTGGTTTTACCGCCGTGCTTTGCACACAGGTGACTAGCGGGTGTCTGTTTCTCCAACTTTAGTTGAACCGAGTGTGGCTACGCCCGGTCCTTGCGAAGGTTAAAACAGCATCAACTTGACAAACTATCGTTGTGGTTTTGATGCGTAGGTGAGATTGGTTCTTGCTTAAGCCCGTAGCATCCACGTAAAATTTGCAACAACAAAGTAGAGGACGTCTAACTTGTTTTTGCAGGGCATGTTGTGATGTGATATGGTCAAGACGTGATGCTATATTTTATTGTATGAGATGATCATGTTTTGTAACCGAAGTTATCGGCAACTGGCAGGAGCCATATGGTTGTCGCTTTATTGTATGAAATGCAAACGCCCTGTAATTGCTTTACTTTATCACTAAGCGGTAGCGATAGTCGTAGAAGCAATAGATGGCGTAACGACAACGATGCTACGATGGAGATCAAGGTGTCGCGCCGGTGACTATGGTGATCACGACGGTGCTTCGGAGATGGAGATCACAAGCACAAGATGATGACGGCCATATCATATCACTTATATTGATTGCATGTGATGTTTATCCTTTATGCATCTTATCTTGCTTTGATTGACGGTAGCATTTTAAGATGATCTCTCACTAAAATTATCAAGTAGTGTTCTCCCTGAGTGTGCACCATTGCAAAAGTTCGTCGTGCCGAGACACCACATGATGATCGGGTGTGATAAGCTCTACGTCCATCTACAACGGGTGCAAGCCAATTTTGCACACGCAGAATACTCAGGTTAAACTTGACGAGCCTAGCATATGCAGATATGGCCTCGGAACACGGAGACCGAAAGGTCGAGCGTGAATCATATAGTAGATATGATCAACATAATGATCTTCACCATTGAAAACTACTCCATCTCACGTGATGATCGGTTATGGTTTAGTTGATTTGGATCATGTAATCACTTAGATGACTAGAGAGATGTCTGTCTAAGTGGGATTTCTTAAATAATATGATTAATTGAACTTAAATTTATCATGAACTTAGTACCTGATAGTATCTTGCTTGTCTATGTTTGTTTGTAGATAGATGGCTCGTGCTGTTGTTCCGTTGAATTTTAATGCGTTCCTTGAGAAAGCAAAGTTGAAAGATGATGGTAGCAATTACACGGACTGGGTCCGTAACCTGAGGATTATCCTCATTGCTGCACAGAAGAGTTACGTCCTGGAAGCACCGCTGGGTGCCAGGCCTGCTGCTGATGCAACTGACGACGTTAAGAACGTCTGGCAGAGCAAAGCTGATGACTACTCTATAGTTCAGTGTGCCATGCTTTACGGCTTAGAACCGGGACTTCAACGATGTTTTGAACGTCATGGAGCATATGAGATGTTCCAGGAGTTGAAGTTAATATTTCAAGCAAATGCCCGGATTGAGAGATATGAAGTCTCCAATAAGTTCTATAGCTGCAAGATGGAGGAGAATAGTTCTATCAGTGAACATATACTCAGAATGTCTGGGTATAACAATCACTTGATTCAACTGGGAGTTAATCTTCCTGATGATAGTGCCATTGACAGAATTCTTCAATCACTGCCACCAAGCTACAAGAGCTTTGTGATGAACTATAATATGCAACGGATGAACAAGACTATTCCCGAGCTCTTCGCGATGCTGAAAGCCGCGGAGGTAGAAATCAAGAAGGAGCATCAAGTGTTGATGGTCAACAAGACCACTAGTTTCAAGAAGAAGGGCAAAGGGTAGAAGAAGGGAAACTTCAAAAAGAACGACAAGCAAGTTGCTGCTCAAGAGAAGAAACCCAAGTCTGGACCTAAGCCTGAAACTGAGTGCTTCTACTGCAAGCAGACTGGTCACTGGAAGCGGAACTGCCCCAAGTATTTGGCGGATAAGAAGGATGGCAAAGTGAACAAAGGTATATGTGATATACATGTTATTGATGTGTACCTAACTAGAGCTCGTAGTAGCACCTGGGTATTTGATACTGGTTCTGTTGCTAATATTTGCAACTCGAAACAGGGACTACGAAATAAGCGAGCACTGGCCAAGGACGAGGTGACGATGCGCGTGGGAAACGGTTCCAAAGTCGATGTGATCGCCGCCGGCACGCTACCTCTACATCTACCATCGGGATTAGTTTTAGACCTAAATAATTGTTATTTGGTGCCTGCGTTGAGCATGAACATTATATCTGGATCTTGTTTGATGCGAGACGGTTATTCATTTAAATCAGAGAATAATGGTTGTTCTATTTATATGAGTAATATCTTTTATGGTCATGCACCTTTGAAGAGTGGTCTATTTTTATTAAATCTCGATAGTAGTGATACACATATTCATAATGTTGAAGCCAAAAGATGCAGAGTTGATAATGATAGGGCAACTTATTTGTGGCACTGCCGTTTAGGTCATATCGGTGTAAAACGCATGAAGAAACTCCATACTGATGGACTTCTGGAATCACTTGATTATGAATCACTTGGTACTTGCGAACCGTGCCTCATGGGCAAGATGACTAAAACGCCGTTCTCCGGTACTATGGAGAGAGCAACAGATTTGTTGGAAATCATACATACAGATGTATGTGGCCCGATGAATGTTGAGGCTCGTGGCGGATATCGTTATTTTCTCACCTTCACAGATGATTTGAGCAGATATGGGTATATCTACTTAATGAAGCACAAGTCTGAAACATTTGAAAAGTTCAAAGAATTTCAGAGTGAAGTAGAAAATCATCGTAACAAGAAAATAAAGTTTCTATGATCTGATCGTGGAGGAGAATATTTGAGTTACGAGTTTGGTTTACATTTGAAACAATGCGGAATAGTTTCGCAACTCACACCACCTGGAACACCACAACGAAATGGTGTGTCCGAACGTCGTAATCGTACTTTACTTGATATGGTGCGATCTATGATGTCTCTTACCGATTTACCGCTATCGTTTTGGAGTTATGCTTTAGAGACGGCCGCATTCACGTTAAATAGGGCACCATCAAAATCCGTTGAGACGACGCCTTATGAACTATGGTTTGGCAAGAAACCAAAGTTGTCGTTTCTTAAAGTTTGGGGTTGTGATGCTTATGTGAAGAAACTTCAACCAGATAAGCTCGAACCCAAATCGGAGAAATGTGTCTTCATAGGATACCCAAAGGAAACTGTTGGGTACACCTTCTATCACAGATCCGAAGGCAAAACATTTCTTGCTAAGAATGGATCCTTTCTAGAGAAAGAATTTCTCTCGAAAGAAGTGAGTGGGAGGAAAGTAGAACTTGATGAGATAACTGTATCTACTCCCTTGTTGGAAGGTAGTTCATCACGAGAACCGGTTCCCGTGACAAGTACACCAACTAGTGAGGAAGCTAATAATATTGATCATGAAACTTCAGATCAAGTTTCTGCTGAACCTCGTAGGTCTACCAGAGTAAGATCCGCACCAGAGTGGTACGGTAATCCTGTTGTAGAAGTCATGTTACTTGACCATGATGAACCTACAAACTATGAGGAAGCGATGATGAGCCCAGATTCCGCAAAATGGCTGGAGACCATGAAATCTGAGATAGGATCCATGTATGAAAACAAAGTATGGACTTTGGTTGACTTGCCCGATGATCGGCAAGCCATTGAGAATAAATGGATCTTTAAGAAGAAGACTGACGCTGATGGTAATGTTACTGTTTATAAAGCTCGACTTGTTGCAAAAGGTTTTCGACAAGTTCAAGGGGTTGACTACGATGAGACTTTCTTACCCGTAGCGATGCTTAAGTCTGTCCGAATCATGTTGGCTATTGCTGCATTTCATGATTATGAAATTTGGCAAATGGATGTCAAGACTGCATTCTTGAATGGATTTCTAGAAGAAGAGTTGTATATGATGCAGCCGGAAGGTTTTGTTGATCCAAAAGGTGCTGACAAAGTGTGCAAGCTCCAACGTTCCATTTATGGACTGGTGCAAGCATCTCGGAGTTGGAATAAATGTTTTGATAGTGTGATCAAAGCATATGGTTTTATACAGACTTTTGGAGAAGCTTGTATTTACAAGAAAGTGAGTGGGAGCTCTGTAGCATTTCTAGTTTTATATGTTGATGACATATTATTAATTGGAAATGATATAGAATTTCTGGATAGCATAAAGGGATACTTGAATAAAAGTTTTTCGATGAAAGACCTCGGAGAAGCTGCTTACATATTAGGCATCAAGATCTATAGAGATAGATCAAGACGCTTAATAGGACTTTCACAAAGCACATACCTTGACAAAATATTGAAAAAGTTCAATATGGATCAGGCAAAGAAAGGTTTCTTGCCTGTGCTACAAGGTGTGAAGTTGAGTCGAACTCAATGCCCGACCACAGCAGAAGATAGAGAGAAAATGAAAAATGTTCCCTATGCTTCAGCCATAGGCTCTATCATGTATGCAATGCTGTGTACCAGACCTGACGTATGCTTAGCAATAAGCTTAGCGGGAAGGTACCAAAGTAATCCAGGAGTGGATCACTGGACAGCGGTCAAGAACATCCTGAAATACCTGAAAAGGACTAAGGATATGTTTCTCGTATATGGAGGTGACAAAGAGCTAGTCGTAAATGGTTACGTCGATGCAAGCTTTGACACTGATCCGGACGATTCTAAATCGCAAACCGGATACGTGTTTTTATTAAACGGTGGAGCTGTAAGTTGGTGCAGTTCTAAACAAAGCGTCGTGGCGGGATCTACATGTGAAGCGGAGTACATAGCTGCTTCTAAAGCAGCAAATGAAGGAGTCTGGATGAAGGAGTTCATTTCCGATCTAGGTGTCATACCTAGTGCATCGGGACCAATGAAGATCTTCTGTGACAATACTGGTGCAATTGCCTTGGCAAAGGAATCCAGATTTCACAAGAGGACCAAGCACATTAAGAGACGCTTCAATTCCATTCGGGACCAAGTCCAAGTGGGAGACATAGAGATTTGCAAGATACATACGGATCTGAATGTTGCAGACCCGTTGACTAAGCCTCTCTCACGAGCAAAACATGATCAGCACCAAGACTCCATGGGTGTTAGAATCATTACTATGTAATCTAGATTATTGACTCTAGTGCAAGTGGGAGACTGAAGGAAATATGCCCTAGAGGCAATAATAAAGTTATTATTTATTTCCTCATATCATGATAAATGTTTATTATTCATGCTAGAATTGTATTAACCGGAAACATGATACATGTGTGAATACATAGACAAACATATAGTCACTAGTATGCCTCTACTTGACTAGCTCATTAATCAAAGATGGTTATGTTTCCTAACCATAGACATGTGTTGTCATTTGATTAGTGGGATCACATCATTAGAAGAATGATGTGATTGACATGACCCATTTTGTTAGCCTAGCACTTGATCGTTTAGTATACTGCTATTGCTTTCTTCATGACTTATACAAAGTTCCTGCAACTATGAGATTGTGCAACTCCCGTGTACCGGAAGAACATTTTGTGTGCTACCAAACGTCACAACGTAACTGGGTGATTATAAAGGTGCTCTACAGGTGTTTCCGAAGGTTCATGTTGAGTTGGCATAATTCGAGATTAGGATTTGTCACTCTGATTGTCGGAGAGGTATCTCTGGGCCCTCTCGGTAATACTCATCACTTAAGCCTTGCAAGCATATAACTAATGAGTCAGTTATGAGATGACGTATTACAGAACGAGTAAAGAGACTTGCCGGTAACGAGGTTGAACTAGGTATTGGATGCCGACGATCAAATCTCGGGCAAGTAACATACCGGTGACAAAGGGAACAAAGTATGTTGTTATGCGGTTTGACCGATAAAGATCTTCGTAGAATATGTAGGAACCAATATGGGCATCCAGCTCCCGCTATTGGTTATTGACCAGAGACGTGTCTCGGTCATGTCTACATTATTCTCGAACCGTAGGGTCCGCACGCTTAAGGTTTCGATGACAATTATATTATGAGTTTATGTATTTTGATGTACCGAAGTTTATTCGGAGTCCCGGATATGATCACGGACATGACGAGGAGTCTCGAAATGGTCGAGACATAAAGATTGATATATTGGACGGATATATTTGGACACCGGAAAGGTTCCGGAGAAGTTTGGAGCTCCGGGAGGTTACCGGAACCCCCCGGGAGGTATATGGGCCTTATTGGGCCCATGTAGGAGGAAGAGAGAAGGAGCAAGGGAGGGGGGCGCGCCCCCCAAGCCCAATCCGAATTGGGGAGGGGGGCCGGCCCCCCCTTTCCTTTCTCCTTCCCCCTCTCTTCCTTCCTACTACTAGTACTACTTCCTAATACTAGTACTCCTTCCTTCCCCCTCCAAATAAGATTAGGAAAAAGGGGGGAAACCTACTTGGAGTAGGTTTCCCCCTCCCTATGGCGCGCCCCCCCCCTTGGGCCGGCCACCTCCTCCCTCCCTCCTTTATATACGGGGGTAGGGGGGCACCCTAGAACACACAAGTTGATCATTGATCGTTCCTTAGCCGTGTGCGGTGCCCCCCTCCACGATATTACACCTCGGTCATATTGTAGCGGTGCTTAGGCGAAGCCCTGCGACAGGAGAACTTCAAGATCGTCACCACGCCGTCGTGCTGACGGAACTCCCCCTTGGAGCCTCTACTAGATTGGAGATCGAGGGTGCATCATCGAGCTGTACGCGTGTCAAGAACTCGGAGGTGCCGGAGTAACGGTGCTTGGATCGGTCGGACCGGGAGGACGTACGACTACTTCCTCTACGTTGCGTCAACGCTTCCGCTTCGGTCTACGAGGGTACGTAGACAACACTCTCCCCTCGTTGCTATATCATCACCACGATCGTGCGTGTGCGTAGGAATTTTTTTGAAATTACTACGTTCCCCAACACTATTGGCGCAAAAGGAGCCCCTGCTCCGATTGCAGGAGTAGGATGGCGCATTTACGGCGACGCACATTGGCGTACGCGTGGAAATACTGAGTGTTCACATCTCCCTTGAGTGTCCACTTAATGCCACCGCGTCTACGCCAGTACTCCTCCTCAGCTCGAAGGAGGGACTCAATTTGGGGATCAATGGCGTAGCGCTGGGCCCAGTCATGAACCGAGAAGCCCTGCGTGTCTGCCACCGCGTCCATACGGGCGAGGTCCGCGGTCAGCCGCACACCAGCAGCATATCTTCGCGTCCCTGGTTGGCCCCCAACCTTTGAGGACCGCACGCAAACCGGCCCCCGCGGCTATCCAGAACTCCATTGGCCCGCGCATGTGCCTGATCTTGGCTACACAAGACAACCACTTGGATTGGAAAATTTGATCGAAATCCGGAACCTCAAACCAAGCCGTTTCGAAGAAAAAACGGGGATTTCGTTTTACCCTATCCTCCCCTGAGGACAGGATAAGGGGGATGTGGTCGGACCCGATCCTCGTTTCCGCATGTAGGGAGCACAAGGGGAATAACATTTCCCACTCCGCGGACATGAAAACTCTGTCCAGCACCGACCGCACCAGCGTAAGATGTTTGTTGGTCCACGTGAATCGTGCGCCCACGCGAGCCACTTCCCTAAGAGCCATGGCTGCGATCGCATCATTAAACAGGGACACCCTTGTCCAGTTAATGATGCCGTTGTTCTTATCCGCTCCCGAGCGAATTAAGTTGAAATCGCCACCCACCAGGACCGGTGTTAAGCGCACGAAGGATCGCTACTTTTGCCTGAAGCTCGACCAAAAATTCGTGCGAGAGCGTGTGGTCGGATGGGCCATAAACAACAATGACCACCCACTCACAGAGAGTCGCGCGATGGCGGACGTGAGCCGACAGGAAAAATCTACCGGAATCCCACGACACCACATCGCAACAAACGTGGTTAATGCCAAGCAGCAAGCCCCCCGAGTGTCCCACCGCAGGCACCCATTGCCACACGAAGCGCTCGAGCGGGTCGACAGCTAACAGGTCCCGGTGAGAAAAATCTGCCTTGATGGTTTTCTGCAGGCCGATTACGTCTATCCCCTCCTCGCGGACGAACTCTTTCAACTGGGTCCGCATCCCAGCGTGGCCGAAGCCACGAATATTCCAGAAGAAAAATCGCATTAGGTAGGTTTGAATCTGGCACGTGTATTATTTTGGTACGTGGATGTGTACAAATGAGTGGTGTGTCTACGTTTTCATTTGAAATTTTTTGAACCTGTGTGCAGCTTGGTTTGGTTCATTTAGTATTTTCTGTTTTGTGTGGATCAAGTTCATCTCCTGGCAGATTTTTTGCTTCGATGCTTCTTTCAGTTTTTGATTGGTTAACCGTTGTTGGTCCGGTCGTTACGTCACTGTCGATCTCTTGATTGGTTATTGGATTGTGTTCTGGCCGTTGTTGGTTTGGTTGTCACGTCGCTGTCGATCCTGCCGCTGTTGGGCCAGGTCCGTTTCTGGGTTCCTATTCATCATCGGTTTGTGCATCGGTTGCTGTTGGGCCAATCGTTGTGTCGCAATCTGGTCCTGTCGCTGTTGTTGCGTACGTGTCGTTGTTGCCTCGGTCGGTCTTTCTTTGGTTACATGGTGTTTTGTTTCTTTCCGATGGAGCGGTGCCGCTTTGCAGCGTTGGTTCGGGAGTCCGCTAGATCGATGCCGCTTTTCTGTGTTTCTTCATCTCTGGAGGATACTATAGCTTTTCATGAATAGACCTCCATCGTCGTCCGCCGTCCGCCGCCCACCGCCCACCGATCCATCGTCGCTGCTCTACAAGCTATAAAAGGATCTCCTCGGTGTCCCTCCATTAGCATCATCTCCACGGCCCTTGCTCGATCTCTATAGAAGTTGTGTTCTTCTGTTTCTTTTCACTCACCACAATCAAGCCATACGGGGAGCGCAACCGTTGAAAAAGGCGAGCAGGCGAGCTTGATCTTGATGGCGTCCAACTCCTCGCTGGCAAGGCCGTCCCATGGGGAGCGCCGCCTGTCTCTCCCCAGGCACGCGGCCTGTCCTCTCGAGCGTTGGTTCTCCATGCCTTTGCCGTCGTCGGGGGCTTGAGCCCCCTCTCCCTCTGCTTCCTGGTATGTGGGACACGCTGTGTCCCTCGCCTCGCACCCTTCTTCTTAATCAGTCATGTGCAAGGGAGGGCCAGCAGTACGGTTTGGCTTTGGAAGTCGACCATCAAATCCTGCTGTACAACGCTGGTGAGATGCGACACCAAATATTTGAGTGGCGGCCATGGTGGCTGCAGGGCCTCGACCTGCTCTTCGATCCTTTTCTCTTCTTTTTCTTCTGAGATGGAATGGTGCTCCGTACGCCGCATCCCCGAGAATGCCCCACCATGGTCGAATCCTAGCGGTCTGCGGCCTTCCTTGACGAGCGGCGTCACGGTCCATGATGTTGGTGGAGACGGCGATCGAGACGGCGGGTAGCGACAACACGGAACCTTGGATGTTGTGCGCCTGGCCATGAGGATCACGACCAACGAGCGGATGGACGACAATACCACGGAGCTGTTGCTCTGCGACCAGCTGCTATTAGCGCCACCCAGTAGTTAATGCCGGCCACGCGCCGCGCGCCTCGCGCTGCGTAGTTTTGGTAACCTCGAGTGCCTGTTGCTCTTCACCCATGGCATGAAGTTGGAGCTGGCAAAGCTCCAGCAGTTCGCCTTCTCCCTGTCTGCACAGGAGAAGCAGGTTTCTCTGGCCACTTATCTCTCTGATTTTCTAGCTAGAAATTGCTCTTTTTTTATGCGCTTCACTTATTTCTACTAGATGCATGTTACTGCTCAAATTCTTTGTATTTCCTTGGGATCTCGATGGACCTCATAATCTTCTCTGAATGTAATCGTGCTGCAGGACCTACGGGAGATGAACTCTAGACACTGCAGGAATTCATATGGACCGCCACCAATTTTATTTGAAGATAACCGTGAAATGCATACAGAAGAAACTAAAATGATAAAAGTATGCAGAGATCATTGATTCTCATAGTCACTTACCCACCAAGAAATCTACATGATAGTTTCTTTTGTAAAATGTATATAATTTTGTTTTTATTTCTCACAGTTTGTTTATTTCCGTTGCCTTATCTTCAGTTAAGCACGTATTTTTTTTAGAAGTTAACCGCATCTTAGTATCCTCTTTATGTACAAGCCAAGTAAATTTTATAGGTTCAATTATTAATTTTTGCACATAGTTGGATTTGTTTCTAAGTTCTGCTTTATTATATAACAGTAGGGATGTAGTTCTCCAGAGTTCAGTGCTATGATTAAGTAATTCATGTAATGAGTAAATATGTGACACTCAGATTGTCAGAATGTGCTTAGTGTAGTACATAAATAATCCTACAGATGAGTTACTTGTATAGCACTTTCTGTGGATTGCAGGTTTGTAATGCTTATTGTGTTTCTAGGTCTGTACAGCACGTAGGATCTTGCAAAGAGAGATAATTTTGAAGTAATTTCGTATTTGCTATGTGTAGTGTACATGCAGTTTTTGTTTTGTTTCATGTGGTCCATCAAGAATCTACGAAATAATGTTCAGAGTTGTTAAAACAAGACCCACCACATGAGTGAGACTAGCATGTTAAAGGCTTCAGGCACTGGACAGAGAGAGCTCAGCAACAATTTATATGACAAAAGGAGCATGTTTATTTGTGTGAGGGAGTAAAGGGTCCATATTTACAGAGCATCGTGATGCTTTTAAAATTACAAGTACAGTAGTTCAGCATAGGAGTTTCCCTGCTGCTCTAATCCGCTTGACCTGTTCAAGGGATGTTTTGTTGTTCCTGTGTGGCCGATGAAAATTGGTCAGAAACTGAGGTCTTCCAATCCACCACACAATATGACCTGCTAATCGACATCAACTACTATGCCTTACAGTTTCATCTATTTTGATGTTTGAAGCATCTATTTTGAAGAGATTAAACGTATCTGTGGAATCTTGATTCCTGGGTCTGTATTCAGATCTATATTTTTTTAATCTTTTTGTAATGGTTTGATTCTTGCGACCATTTGTTTGCCATTATCTGCATCCGCGTGCAGATTAAAAATGGAAGAGAAATCAGTGAACTGTATTATTTCTCAGTACATAGATCAGACAAATTTGATCGTATATATGGCATATTAAGATCTTTAAGGCATGGCCATCTCAGCAATAATCAGTAGCAATGTGTACTTCCTACTTTTTCTAAAATATATCGATCATGTGATTGAATAAATCTTTGCTTTCCAATTCACCTTTATACATTGCTTGCCTTATTGTAACCCCCAAATTGTACACGTACATTTTTTCTCTAAAATCTAAATTAGTCAAATAAAAGAAATTAGCAAAGGTGGGGCGAACCAAGTCAATGCCAGTTAAATCGTTTCCTAGCAGAGCCTTGACCCTTGCAATTGTATGATCCGCCATGCAAGTCAGCATCGAACCAAGTCAATGCCAGTTAAACCGTTTCCTAGCAGAGCCTTGACCCTTGCAATGGTGGGGGCGAGTTTTTTACGTTCAGCAGTCGTCAGCTTCTCAGGAAGATAGTGTTTTGAGTCAAGACGTTGGGCACGGTAACCCGGTAGTGGATTCTCGTCAGTCGGAGAGGTATCTTGGCAGTAAAACCATGTATGGTTCCAATCTTTAGGGTGACTCGGCAAGCAAGTATAGGGGAAGATGGCATCTCTTCTCCGTTGAATTGAGATTCTGCCAGGTTCCAAGCTGGCTTCGTTCGTAAACTCATTTTGGCGGTTTAGATAAAAATATTCTCTGAATAGGTCGACACTTGGCTCCTCTTGAAGGTATACTCCACAAAAAACTTGGAAATTGCAGATATTTGACATGGAATTGGGTCTGATGTCTTGAGGATGAAGTTCAAAGAAGTGCAAAACATCTCGGAAAAATTTAGAACTGGGCGGTGAGAAGTCCCGGTTCATGTGATCAGTAAAAACAATGATTTCACCATCCTTTGGCTGAGATTTTTCTTCTTCTGGATTAGGGACCCAATAATGCATGACAATCTTTTCTGGTAACACTAGTACTTGTCCCAGTTTGTAAGGGCCTTCTGTCCCGGTTTAAGAACCGGGACTAAAAGGTCGGTACTAATGCCCTTGGCTTTTAGTCCCGGTTCTTACACGAACCGGGACAGATGGGCCTCCACGTGGCCGCTGCGGCCAACCCAGGAAGGGGGGCCTTTGGTCCCTGTTGGTGACATAAACCGGGACCAAAAGGCATCCACGCGTCAGCAGCTGGCTGGAGCTGAGGTTTTTTTTGAAAGGGGCTGGTTTAGGGGTTTTGGGGATTAATTTAGGTCGTTATTATCTAGCTAATAGAGAGAAGTGTCCTCTCTTACATCTTCGTGCTTGGTTTACCAATGCTACTGCTATGTTCATTTCACCCGCTGATATATAATAGCTCTTCATGCTCGCATCATGCATCATCATACATAATAACAAGTCCTACTAATCATGCATCATCATACAACTTCTACTCGTTATTAATAACAAGTCATACGATCATCATCCTCATAGTCATCGAACCAACCCTACTTAATTGTTCTTAGCACATGATCATCAGTATCAGGTAGGACCTAAATACCCTTAAGGTAAAATAGCACAAACAATATAGACCCTGACTCTCCATTATGGAGAATCGAGATCGTCCTGTCTCCAATTCTTGCGCTTCGCTTCCTTTTGCTTCCAAGAACCTCCTTACAACTGTCCATACATTTTCCCATCCTTTGATTGTCATGTCTCCACTTCTTTTAGAAATCTGGTATGGACAGTTGAGATTCGTAAGATGACCTGGTTGTATGTTCAAAACATCAAGGTGACCATGCGTATACATCAGATGAGGCACACAATCATTCGGGATCATCTGTTGAAAAACATAGTAATAACTTCGTAGTTAGCAATGATGTACTAGTTTTAGAAGTATGCAAAAGATGCACGGATGCCGTAATAGTAAAAAATCTTACAATGGTATCTCCATGGTAGTTACCGTAGTTCAACATGTGCACTAGTGGCACGTATTGACCATAATGTTAAGGAGTTCGATTGTAGATATTGTAGTTCTCAAGATCAGTACAAAATGCGATCAGATGATTTTTCTCCTTATAAGTTAATTCAGAGCCATCGGTGTAGTGGGCTTTGTCTACCATCTTCCGCACATTCTTTGAAGAATGAAAATAAGCTATCAATGGAAATAAGCTGTCAACTATTTTGAAATAAACAATATAAATTAATTAATAACTATGTTTGAGAAGCTCACATAGGGGAAGAATTGGAAGTGTATCAACAAGGACCTAAATGTCCATATTGTCTTGCTCGATTTTAGGATCACCAAGATCCATTGTGACAAGCATACCCTCATCAAAACCATACATCTTGCAAAGTGCTTCCCAATTTTTGCAACCAAAATGGGTTACACTCTCAGAATTGTACAACTTTACTTCAAAATCCACACCATGATGGGTCCTTAGGTGAATTTTCTTTGTTTCCATACTTTCATGGTCTTCAAAACCCATCCTCTCCAAGACATAGCGTCTTGCATAGCATGGGATAAGCTAGTCGAATTGGAAAAGATGAAAAGTACACGTTAAAATAGTTGAAGTCGTGCTTAATTACGAAAAAACTATTGTCGTCGTTGTGTACCATTTCAACATCGAAGGTCTCCTCGAGCTTAATGCTGAAGCGCCGATCTTCGTCCAGCTCAAGGAACCTGTCGCACATACTGCTATGTCTTGAGCTTGTGTTGGTTTTCGTTGAAGAGAAAAGGGTGATGCAGCAATAGTAGCGTAAGTATTTCCCTCAGTTTTTGAGAACCAAGGTATCAATCCAGTAGGAGGATCCTCAAAAGTCTCACGCACCTACACAAACAAACAAAGAATTCAGAACCAACGCAATAAAGGGGTTGTCAATCCCTTCACGGCCACTTGCGGAAGTGAGATCTGATAGAGATAGTATGATAAGATAAATATATTTTTGGTATTTTATGATATAGACTGGAAAAGTAAAGATGCAAATAAAAGTAGATGGAAAGCTTATATGATAAAAGATAGACCCGAGGGCCATAGGTTTCACTAGTGGCTTCTCTCAAGATAGCATAAGTATTACGGTGGGTGAACAAATTACTGTCGAGCAATTGATAGAAAAGCGAATAATTATGGGATTATCTAGGCATGATCATGTATATAGGCATCACGTCCGCGACAAGTAGACCAACTCCTACCTGCATCTACTACTATTACTCCACACATCAACCGCTATCCAGCATGCATATACAGTATTAAGTTCATAAGAATAGGGTAACGCATTAAGAAAGATGACATGATGTAGAGGGATAAACTCATGCAATATGATATACACCCCACCTTTTTATCCTCGATGGCAACAATACAATACGTGTCTTGCAACCCTTATTGTCACAGGGTAAGGACACCGCAAGATTGAACCCAAAGCTAAACACTTCTCCCATGGCAAGTGAGGGAGTCCTGGACTAGGGGGTGTACGGATAGCCGAACTATCATCTTTGGCCGGACTCCAAGACTATGAAGATACATTATTGAAGACTTCGTCCCGTGTCCGGATGGGACTTTCCTTGGCGTGGAAGGCAAGCTTGGCGATACGGATATGTAGATTTCCTACCATTGTAACTGACTCTGTGTAACCCTAACCCTCTCCGGTGTCTATATAAACCGGAGGGTTGTAGTCCGTAGGACGAACAACAATCATACCATAGGCTAGCTTCTAGGGTTTAGCCTCATTGATCTCGTGGTAGATCTACTCTTGTACTACCCATATCATCAATATTAATCAAGCAGGAGTAGGGTTTTACCTCCACCGAGATGGCCCGAACCTGGGTAAAAACATCGTGTCCCTTGTCTCCTGTTACCATCCGCCTAGACGCACAGTTCGGGAACCCCTACCCGACATCCGCCGGTTTTGACACCGACATTGGTGCTTTCATTGAGAGTTCCTCTGTGTCATCACCTTTAGGCCTGATGGCTCCTTCGATCATCAACAACGACGCGGTCTGGGGTGAGACTTTTCTCCCCGGACAGATCTTTGTATTCGGCGGCTTTGCACTGCGGTCCAATTCACTTGGCCATCTGGAGCAGATTGAAAGCTATGCCCCTGGTCATCAGGTCAGATTTGGAAGTTTGAACTATACGGCTGACGTCCGCAGAGACTTGATCTTCGACGGGTTCAAGCCATAGCCAAGCGCGCCGCATTGTCACGATGGACATGATCTAGCTCTGCTGCCGGACAGTGCCCTGGAGGCCGCACAAGTGTCCGCTCCGACCCTTAGCTCGGAGCCGACTGCGCCGACCGAGGACGGGTGGATGGACACCGCCTCAGGGGCTGCTACCTCTACGGCAATAGAGCCGAATACCAACCCTGTCCTTTGTGAAGCTCGTGACTCCAAGGTGCCAGACTCCTCTCCGGACTCCGAACCTTCCGCGCCCCTGCCAATCGAATCCAATTGGGCGCCGATCATGGAGTTCACCGCTGCGGACATCTTTCAGCACTCGCCCTTTGGCGACATCCTGAATTCGCTAAAGTGTCTCTCTTTATCAGGAGAGCCGTGGCCGGATTATGGTCAGGATGGTTGGGATGCAGACGACGAAGAAATTCAAAGCCCACCCACCACCCACTTCGTAGCCACTGTCGATGACTTAACCGACATGCTAGACTTCGACTCTGAAGACATCGACGGTATGGACGACGATGCAGGAGACGACCAAGAACCAGCGCCTACAGGGCACTCGAAGGCCACCTCGTCATACGGCATTTACATGGTGGACATCCCAAAGGATGAGAATGGCGATGGAACAACGGAGGACGATCCCTCCAAGAAACAGCCTAAGCGACAGCGTCAGCGGCGCCGCTCTAAATCCCGCCACAACAAAAATGGAGATTCCGGCACCTGAGACAATAACACTCCGGATAGTGCCGAAGACAACCCCCTCCAGCAGGATTCAGCGCAGGAGGATGGAGAAGCCAACCCTCATGAGAGAGCGGCAGACAGAGAGGTAGAGGACGATAATTATATGCCTCCCTCCGAAGACGAGGCGAGCCTCGACGACGACAAATTTGTCATGCCTGAGGATCCCGTCGAACAAGAGCATTTCAAACGCAGGCTTATGGCCACGTCAACCAGCCTCAAGAAAAAGCAGCAACAGCTTAGAGCTGACCAAGACTTGCTAGCCGACAGATGGACTGAAGTCCTTGCGGCCGAAGAGTATGAACTCGAACACCCCTCCAAGAGCTACCCAAAACGCAGGCTGCTACCCCGATTAGAGGAGGAAGCACCCAAACCTACATCACCAGCGCATGACACGGCCGACCGGCCACCTCGTGGCCGCGACAGAGAGGCCTCTAGGCCCTCCGCTAAAGCCGCACCCCGGCGTCGCTCGAAAAGTACAAAGCCACGGGGGAGTGCGCCAGACTTGTGAGACATATTGGAGGACAAGGCAAGACAAAAAAGATCGATCTATGGATCGCGTGGGCGCCCCACGATACGTGACGACAACCGTCACGCCAGATACAGCAATTCCGGCCGGGCCGAACACAGTAGACAAAGCTCATTTGAGCTGCGTCGTGATATAGCCCAATACAGAGGCGCCGCACACCCACTATGCTTCACAGAGAAAGTAATGGATCATCAAATCCCCGAAGGTTTCAAACCCGTAAACATTGAATCATATGACGGCACAACAGATCCTGCGGTTTGGATCGAGGACTATCTCCTTCACATCCACATGGCCCGCGGTGATGATCTACACGCCATCAAATACCTCCCACTCAAGCTTAAAGGACCAGCTCGGCATTGGCTCAATAGCTTGCCAGCAGAATCAATTGGTTGTTGGGAAGACCTGGAAGCCGCATTCCTCGACAACTTCCAGGGCACTTATGTGCGACCACCAGACGCCGATGACCTAAGCCACATAATTTAGCAGCCAGAAGAATCGGCCAGACAATTCTGGACACTGTTCCTAACGAATAAAAATCAAATCGTCGACTGTACGGATGCAGAGGCCGTTGCAGCCTTCAAACACAACATCCGCGACGAGTGGCTTGCCCGACACCTAGGACAGGAAAAGCCGAAATCCATGGCAGCCCTCACAACACTTATGACCCGCTTCTGCACGGGAGAGCATAGCTGGCTAGCTCGTAGCAACAACATGACCAAGAGCCCTGGTAATTCGGATACCAAGGACACCAACGGCAGGTCGCGTCGCAACAAGCACAAGCGCCGCATTAATGGCGACAATACCGAGGATACGACATTCAATGCCGGATTCAGAGGCTCTAAACCCGGTCAGCAGAAAAAGCCTCTCAAAAGAAATACTCCGGGCCCGTCCAATTTGGACCGAATACTCAATCGCTCGTGCCAGATACACGGCACCCCCGAGAAGCCAGCCAATCACACCAATAGAGGATAAGGGGCTGCATAGCGATGACGAGGAGGAGACCCGGCCGCCGAACAATAGAGGATAGAAGGGTTTCCCCCCACAAGTGCGGACGGTGAACATGATATACACAACCCACATACCCAAAAGGGAGCGGAAGCGTGCACTCTGGGACGTATATGCGATGGAGCCAGTCGCCCCAAAGTTCAATCTGTGGTCCTCCTGCCCGATCACTTTTGATCGAAGGGACCACCCCACTAGCATCCGCCATGGCGGATTCGCCACATTGGTTCTAGACCCAATCGTCGACGGATTTCACCTCACTAGAGTCCTGATGGACGGCGGCAGCAGCCTGAACCTGCTTTATCAGGATACAGTGCGCAAGATGGGCATAGACCCCTCAAGGATTAAACCCACAAAGACGACCTTCAAAGGCGTCATACCAGGTGTAGAGGCCAACTGTACATGCTCAGTTACACATGAAGTGGTCTTCGGATCCCCGGATGACTTCCGAAGGGAGGAGTTAATCTTCGACATAGTCCCGTTCCGCAGCGGCTATCATGCACTGCTCGGACGAACCGCATTTGCAAAGTTCAATGCGGTGCCGCACTACGCATACCTCAAGCTCAAGATGCCAGGCCCTCGAGGAGTCATTACGGTCAACGGAAATACCGAACACTCTCTCCGAACGGAGGAGCATACAGCGGCTCTCGCGGTGGAAGTACAAAGTAGCCTCTTAAGGCAATTCTCGAGTCCGGCTACTAAGCGGCCGGACACCGTCAAGCGCGCCCGGAGTAACCTACAACAAGACCGCCTGGCACGTTCCGAGCACGCGTAGCAATGCGGCCCCAACCCCAGCCCTCACGAAATCGTGAGACCAGTACCACACATACATCACTACGCTCTGGAGATACCATGGGCATAGGGGTAGAGGCACGACCACAGCATGCCCAGAGAGCGGCTCAACCGCACCAGGGGCTCCCAATTGTGTCATTTTCTTTTATTTATTATTCTTAGGACTCCGTTTTCCAGAAGCCTTGTCCGGCAGTAGAATTGCCGAACTCACGATGCAACAGCCAGGGAAGCAGAAAAGCTACGTCGAGTGTCCAGGTGGTCTCTATTACGAGCAGTATACCTGTTTTACATACCATCCCGCAGCCTACCCCTGGAGGGGGACGTGTTAAATAGTCCCATCCCTTTCTTATCACACTATTTGCATCGTTCTGCTTTCATTGCAGTATTTTTTGAATAAACAATGCATCGCTTTTTGCCTATTATTGCATTACTTTTTCTATCTATATATGTTCACTTATGACATGTTGCATCCGTACGCTTTGGTACGGCCAAATACACCAGGGGCTTAAGTTCCCCAAAATATGGTGTGATAAGTCCGAACACTTTCACAAGTGCGGCACCCCGAACATATAGCATTATATGCATCGGCTCCGAATCATGTCTTGGGTCAATAGTTGGGTCTGCCCGGCTCCCATGTTTTGGTACCTTACGTTCCGTTATATCGGCTAAGGTAGCGCTGGGAGAACCACTGCGATTGTGCCCCAGTTAAGCTGGGTTGAGCACCTCACTGGAGAAAGCTAAAACTAACCGTCATGATAGGGCGAGAGCCGGTCGCTGTTCGAGAGGTTTTTTCGAGTCCCTAAAGACTTATGCCGCTTATAGCGAGGAGCCGGCTTTGTCCGGCCCAGGCATGGATAGCGCCCCGAATTCGGTCTTCCGAACACTAGGGGCTTCGCCGAAATTTAAAATTATAGAATTCTATGGCTAAGTGGGAGTGTTCAAGCATTATAAGTCTGGTTGCCTCGTTCGTTGTGTTGAGCGCCTCCCTCGAAGGACCCAATAATGGGAACAAGAGCGCTCAAGTTTATCCCGAACACCCCAGCACTCGTGGCATGGGGGCTGAAGCCAATGACTTGCCATCTCTCAAATTTGATAAACGGCCGCACAGAAGGTAATATTTTAAATTAACAAGCATTGCTTAGCGCATATGAACAAAGTTTTCAGCGCGCATGATAACAAATGCGAGTCTACTCAAAAATTACAACTTTGGAGCACTCACCCGCTATAAGGTGGGCACCCCTCAGGACACCCTTATAGTACATCTCGGGCGTGCGATACTCCTTGCCCGGCTGTGGCGCGTCTATCACAAGCTTCTCGGCGTCCATCTCGCCCCAGTGCACTTTAGCGCGGGCAAGGGCCCGACGGGCACCTTCAATGCAGACGAAATGCTTGATGACTTCAACCCATGGAAAGGCATCCACCAGCCGCCGCACCAGACCGAAGTAGCTCCCAGGCACGGCTTCTTTAGGCCACAGCCGAACTATGAGGCCCTTCATGGCCTGTTCGGCCACCTTGTGGAGCTCGACCAGCTGCTTCAGCTGGTCGCTCAGGGGCACCGGATGTCCGGCCTCAACATGTTGAGACCAGAACACCTTTTCCGTCGAGCTCCCCTCCTCGGCCCGGTAGAATGCGGCAGCGTCGGACACACTACGGGGCAGAACTGCGAATGCTCCTGGAGAGCTCTGGATTCGGGTAATTAACAAGTAATTCACTTTCACGTGCTTGCTTTGCATGAAGAATGCCTTACCCGTCGCTAGCTTCTTTATTTCCTCAATTTCCTGGAGGGCTCTTTGGGCTTCGGCCTTAGCGGCTTTGGCACTCTCAAGAGCCGAGGCGAGCTCGGACTCTCGAGTCTTCGAGTCACGCTCCAAAATGTCATGTTTTTCCACGAGAGCCTGGAGCTCTTGCCGCACCTCCGCCACCCGCGCCTCCTGCTTCTCTCGCTCGGTGCGTTCCGCGACCGCATTGCTTTCGGCCTTGGACACCGCTTCCTTTAGGGTCGCCACCTCGTTCGTGGCCCCTGCAATACGCACGTTATTTCTGTCATTTTTTGCAACCAAATCCTTTCTATAAGGTATTACTTCAGTATGGTATTACTTACCTTCCTTGTCCTCGAGCTGCTTCTTGGCACGGCCGAGCTCGTTCTCGGACCGCTCGAGGCTCTGCTTCAACACATTGACCTCCGCGGTCAGTGTGGCAGAGGTCAGCAGCGCAGCCTGCATTCCCATATTGACATGCTTATGTTAGACTCCTGCGTATATCTTTTTCGATCCTCAGTTTGGCTTTTCTTTCCGAACACCAAACTGAGCATCAGGGGCTACTGTCTATGCGGTACTATTTTTGCATATCTTAAATACATACCTCAAAGCCTGTTAGAAGGCTGGTACAGGCTTCAGTCAGCCCGCTCTTGGCGGACTGAACTTTCTAAATCACCGCACTCATAATAGTGCGGTGCTCCTCGTCGATGGAGGCGCCATTGAGCGGCTCCAGCAAATTATCCGGTGCCTCCGGTTGGACGAAGGTCACCGGTGCCACAGTCTCGCCCTTCTTACGAAGGGGCCGCCCGCCGGACCCCGGAACCACTAAAGGTTCCAGTGCGGAGTCCGGCCCAGGGCCGAACTCAGAACCCTTTGGGGGTTGATCCCTCTCGTGCCCGAAGTCCGGGAGGTTGCCTTGCGGCACCTCCGGGACTTCCTCCTCCTCCTGGCCGGGCCCCTTTCAGAACCCCACCTCGGCGTCATCAGCTACGTGAGGAGAGGAGGCGGCCGGAAGTGAAGTACTATTCACATCCGCCGGAGCCAGGGAGCCGCTCGTTGAAATATCAAGCCCGTCCTTGGGCGGGCTACAGGGTTGTATTCGGCGTTGGAAAACACTGCGCGACAAAGGAAAAATCATGAGTCATTCTGGAATCCGGACACTTACGATCTCGCCAGGGGCTTGGCCCTTAGTGACCACTCCTCTTCGCCGTCGTCGGCGTTGGTGGAGTAGTCCGGAGGAAGGGCCCTTCCCTTCTTGGACCCTCCAGCCTCCCTAGTAGGGGAGGCCTTCCTTTTCTTCTCTCCCCCTGCTGGGGGAGAAGCCTCTTTTCCTCCTCCCCGTCTTCGAGGGAGGAGTCTGCCTCAGAGTCATCAGACGATGAGTCCGACAACACCTGGCGCCGGGAACTCCTTCGAGTTACCGTGGCCTTATTCTTGGCCTTCTTCTCCGGCACCACGTAAGGCGCCGGAACCAGCAGCCCCGTCAATCGGGCGTCCGCTGGGTCTTCTGGTAAGGGAGCCGGACAGTTAACCTGCCCAGACTTTGTCTGCCAGGCCTGTCAAAGGTAGGGGAGTTTAGATCCCGCATAGAGTCAAACTATGAAAAACAAGTGTCCCGTAAAGGGTAAAATAGCTTACCTCGCCGGCTTGACGCTGCGAGCTGAATCCACGATCTTCGGTAGCGGATGCGGGAGCCTCGGCGCCCTTGAACAGCACCCTCCAGGCGTCTTTGTACGTAGTGTTGAAGAGCCTGCTCAAGGTCTGGTGCTGTGCCGGATCAAACTCCCACAAGTTGAAAGCCCGTTGCTGGCACGGGAGGATCCGGCGGATGAGCATGACCTGGACTGCGTTGACAAGCTTGATCTTCTTGTTCACAAGGTTTTGGACGCAGGTTTGGAGTCCGGTCAGCTCTTCCAAATCACCCCATGTCAGGTCCTTCTCTCTCCAGTAGGTGAGCCGTGTGGGGATGCCAGATCTAAATTCAGGGGCCGCTGCCCATTCAGGGTCACGCGGCTCGGTGATGTAGAACCACCCCGATTGCCACCCTTTGATGGTTTCCACGAAGGCGCCCTCGAGCCATGTGACGTTGGGCATCTTGCCCACCATGGTGCCTCCGCACTCCGCCTGCTGGCCGCCCACTACCTTCGGCTTGACATTGAAGGTCTTCAGTCATAAGCCGAAGTGGGGTTTGATGCGGAGGAAGGCCTTGCACACAACGATAAACGCTGAGATGTTGAGGATGAAATTCGGGTCCAGATCGTGGAAATCCAGGCCGTAGTAGAACATGAGCCCCTGGACAAATGGGTGGAGTGGGAAGCCCAGTCCGCGGAGGAAATGAGGAAGGAACACCACCCTCTCATGGGGCCTGGGGGTGGGGACGAGCTGCCCCTCATCTGGAAGCCGGTGCCCAATGTCGTTGTGCAGGTATCCGGCTTTCCTCAACTTTTTGATGTGCCCCTCCGTGACGGAGGAGGACATCCACTTGCCTCCCGCTCCGGACATGGCTGGGGAAGGCTGAGGTGAGAGGTGCGGACTTGGGCGCTGGAGCTCTAGTGCGCGGAGATGGATAAGCAAAGGAGGAAGAAGGCGTAGGTAAAAAGGAGGATCCTTATCCCCTTATATGGACGGGCGAAACTATGCGTCCCCACCAGCCTGGTAAAACTCGCTTATCTCCCAAGCGCCGTAATCAATGGCACGGTTGGGTTACCCACGCCCGTATTGATGAGAATCCCGGAATAGGGGGACACGATCTCTGCTTTGATAAGACGTGCCAAGGAAACCGCTTCGCTAAACGCGCTGAGGTGGAACCGTAAAAACAAATCGAATAAAGGCCTGGCCGTGGTGTGATGTCACGCCACAGAATACGTCAGCAGATTAAATTTGTGTAAATATTATTCTCTCTACGGTGGTATGTGGAACTTATTTTGCAGAGCGGGACACTATCCTTGTGTTCAAAATCTTCTATGAAGAATTCGAAGGAGGAACCCGCCTTGCAATGCCGAAGACAATATGCGCGCCGGACTCGTCGTCATTGAAGCCTGGTTCAGGGGCTACTGAGGGAGTCCTGGACTAGGGGGTGTCCGGATAGTCGAACTATCATCTTTGCCGGACTCCAAGACTATGAAGATACAAGATTGAAGACTTCGTCCCGTGTCCGGATGGGACTTTCCTTGGCGTGGAAGGCAAGCTTGGCGATACGGATATGTAGATCTCCTACCATTGTAACCGACTCTGTGTAACCCTAACCCTCTTTGGTGTCTATATAAACCGGAGGGTTTTAGTCCGTAGGACGAACAACAATCATACCATAGGCTAGCTTCTAGGGTTTAGCCTCATTGATCTCGTGGTAGATCTACTCTTGTACTACCCATATCATCAATATTAATCAAGCAGGAGTAGGTTTTACCTCCACCGGGAGGGCCCGAACCTGGGTAAAAACATCGTGTCCCTTGTCTCCTGTTACCATCCGCCTAGACGCACAGTTCGAGACCCCCTACCCAAGATCCGCCGGTTTTGACACCGACAGCAAGAAAGATCAATCTAGTAGGCCAAACCAAACTCATAATTCAAAGAGACTTGCAAAGATAACTCAATCATACATAAAAGAATTCAGAGGAGATTCGAATATTTCTCATAGATAAACTTGATCATAAACCCACAATTCATCCGATCTCGACAAACACACCGCAAAAAGAGTTACATCGAATAGATCTCCACAAGAGAGGGGAGAACATGGTATTGAGATCCAAAAAGAGAGAAGAAGCCATCTAGCTAATAACTATGGACCCGAAGGTCTGTGGTAAACTACTCACAACTCATCGGAGGGGCTATGGAGTTGATGTAGAAGCCCTCCATGGTCGATTCCCCCTCCGGCGGAGCACCGGCGAAGGCTCCAAGATGGGATCTCGCGGATAGAGAAGGTTACGGCAGTGGAAATTGTTTTTCGTTGGCTCCCTGGATGTTTTCGGGGTACGTGGGTATATATAGGAGGAAGAAGTAGGTCGGTGGCCGCCCAAGGGGCCCACGAGATAGGGGGGCGCGCCCTGTAGGGGGTGGGCGCGCCCTTCACCCTCGTGGCCGCCTTGGCTGCTTCTTGGCTTGCACTCCAAGTCCTCTGGATCACGTTTGCTCTAAAAATCACGCTCCCAAAGGTTTCATTCCGTTTGGACTCCGTTCGATATTACTTTTCTTTGAAATACTGAAATAGGCAAAAAAAATAGCAATACGGGCTGGGCCTCCGGTTAGTAGGTTAGTCCCAAAAATGATATAAATGTGTAAAATGAAGCCCATAAACATCCAAAAGGGTTAATATAATAGCATGGAACAATCAAAAATTATAGATACGTTGGAGACGTATCAAGCATCCAAAAGCTTAATTCCTGCTCGTCCTCGAGTAGGTAAATGATAAAAACAGAATTTTTGATGTGGAATGCTATCTAGCATAATTCTCAATGTAATTTTCTTTATTGTGGCATGAATGTTCAGATCCAAATGATTCAAAATAAAAGTTCATATTGACATAAGAAATAGTAATACTTCAGGCATACTAATCAAAGCAATCATGTCTTCTCAAAATAACATGGTAAAGAAAGTTATCCCTACAAAATCATATAGTCTGGTTGTTGCTCTATCTTCGTCACACAAAGTATTTAATCATGCACAACTCCGATGACAAGCCAAGCAATTGTTTCATACTTTAGTAATCTCAAACTTTTTCAACATCCACGCAATACATGAGCGTGAGCCATGGACATAGCACTATATGTGGAATAGAATGGTGATTGTGGAGAAGACAAAAAGGGAGAAGATAGTCTCACATCAACTAGGCATATCAACGGGCTATGGACATGCCCATTAATAGATATCAATGTGAGTGAGTAGGGATTGCCATGCAACGGATGCACTAGAGCTATAAATGTATGAAAGCTCAACAAAAGAAACTAAGTGGGTGTGCATCCAACTCGCTTGATCACGAAGACCTAGGGCATTTTGAGGAAGCCCATCATTGGAATATACAAGCCAAGTTCTATAATGAAAAATTCCCACTAGTATATGAAAGTGACAACATAGGAGACTCTCTATCATGAAGATCATGGTGCTACTTTGCAGCACAAGTGTGGTAAGAGGATAGTAGCATTGTCCCTTCTCTTTTTTTCTCTCATTCATTTTTTCTTTTCTCTTTTTTTCTTTTCAAACACTTTTTTTTCTTTTGGCCTTTCTCTTTTTTTTGGCCTTTCTCTTTTTTTTTAAAGTCCGAAGTCTCATCCCGACTTGTGGGGGAATCATAGTCGCCATCATCCTTTCCTCACTGGGACAATGCTCTAATAATGAAGATCATCACACTTTTATTTACTTACAACTCAAGAATTACAACTCAAAACTTAGAACAAGATATGACTCTATATGAATGCCTCCGGCGGTGTACCGGGATATGCAATGAATCAAGAGTGAAATGTATGAAAATTTTGAAGGTGGCCTTGCCACAAATACAATGTCAACTACATGATCATGCAAAGAGCAATATGACAATGATGATGTGTGTCATATAAACGGAACGGTGGAAAGTTGCATGGCAATATATCTCGGGATGGCTATGGAAATGCCATAATAAGTAGGTATGGTGGCTGTTTTGAGGAAGGTATATGGTGGGTGTATGGTACCGGCGAAAGTTGCGCGGCACAAGAGAGGCTAGCAATGGTGGTAGGGTGAGAGTGCGTATAATCCATGGACTCAACATTAGTCAAAAGAACTCATATACTTATTGCAAAAATTTACAAGTCATCAAAAACAAAGTATTACGCGCATGCTCCTAGGGGGATAGATTGGTAGAAAAAGACCATCGCTCGTCCCCGACCGCCACTCATAAGGAAGACAATCAATAAATAAAATTGTGCTCCAACTTCATCACAAAGCGGTTCACCATACGCGTGCATGCTATGGGAATCACAAACTTCAACACAAGCATTCTTTAAATTCATAATAACCCAACTAGCATGACTTTAATATCACTACCTCCATATCTCAAAACAATTATCAAGTATCAAATTGATCATAGCATCCAATTCACTTTCTATGATAGTTTTTATTATAGCCAACTTGGATGCCTACCATTCTAGGACCAATTTTATAACCAAAGCAAATACCATGCTGTTCTAAGAGACTCTCAAAATAATATAAGTGAATCATGAGAGACTAGCAATTTCTACAAAATTAAGCCATTGTCGTGCTCTAAAAGATATAAGTGAAGCACTAGAGCAAAAACTATCTAGCTCAAAAGATATAAGTGAAGCATATAGCATATTCTAATAAATTTCAATCAAGTGGGCTTCTCCCAAAAGGTGTGTACAGCAAGGATGATTGTGGTAAACTAAAAAGCAACTACTAATATCATACATGACACTCCAAGCAAAACACATATCATGTGGCGAATAAAAATATAGCTCCAAGTAAAGTTACCGATAAACGAAGATGAAAGAGGGGATGCCTTCCGGGGGCATCCCCAAGCTTAGGATTTTGGCTATTCTTGAATATCTTGCGGTGCCATGGGCATCCCCAAGCTTAGGCTCTTGCAACTCCTTATTCCATAGTCCATCAAATCTTTACCCAAAACTTGAAAACTTCACAACACAAAACTCAACAGGAAATCTCATAAGCTCCGTTAGTGAAAGAAAACAAAACCACCACATAAGGTACTGTAATGAACTCATTCTTTATTTATATTGGTGTTAAACCTACTGTATTTCAAGTTCTCTATGCTTCATACCACTTAATACTAGCCATAGATGCATCAAAATAAGCAAACAACACACGAAAAACAGAATCTGTCAAAAACAGAACAGTCTGTTGAAATATGCAACTAACGCAAACTTCTGGAACTCTAAAACTCCTACCAAAATAGGAAGTCCTGGAAAATTTGTCTATTGATCTTCAGAAAAAAGAATCAACGCAAGAACACGTTTCTCTGATTTAACAAAACTAATTTCATGCGCGCAAAGTTTCTGTTTTTCAGCAGAATCAAATTACCTATCACCGTATGTTATCCTATAGGTTCTACTTGGCACAAACACTAATTACAACATAAAAACACATCTAAACAGAAGGTAGATGCAAAATTTATTACTAAACAGAACCAAAAACAAAAAAAACAAAAAAAATTGGGTTGTCTCCCAACTAGCGCTATCGTTTAACGCTCCTAGCTAGGCATAAAAGCGAAGGTAGATCTAAGTAGTGGCCTCTTTGGCACTTAATTCATAAGTAGCTCGCATGATAGATTCATAACGTAATTTGATTTTCTTTCTTGGAAAGTGCTCCATGCCTTTCCTTAATGGAAATTGTAATCTAATATTCCATTCCTTCATATCAATAATCGCGCCAATCGTTCTAAGGAAAGGTCTACCAAGAATAATAGGGCAAGAAAGATTGCAATCTATATCAAGAACGATAAAATCTACGGGCACCAAATTTATATTTGCAACAATGAGAACATCATTGATCCTTCCCATTGTCTTTTTAATGGTGGAATCCGCAAGGTGCAAATTTAAAGATCAATCATCAAGATCATGAAAACCTAGAATATCACATAAAGTTTTCGGAATCGTGGAAACACTAGCACCCAAATCACACAAAGCAAAACACTCATGATCTTTAATTTTAATCTTTATAGTAGGTTCCCACTCATCATTAAGTTTTCTAGGTATATAAACTTCCAAATTAAGTTTTTCATCATAAGATTGCATCAAGGCATCAATGATATGTTTGGTAAAAGCTATATTTCGACTATAAGCATGAGGAGAATTAACAACGGATTGCAACCAGGAAATACAACCTTCTAAAGAACAATTATCATAATAAAATTCCTTGAAATCCGAGATAGTGGGTTCAATGCTATTTAAAGTCATGACCTTTCCAATCCCATTTTTACCAAATTTAGCATCAAGATCTAGAAACTCCGAATTATTGGGATTGCCTTCTAACTAAAGTTGACTCATCTCTAGTCCCATTATTATTAAGATTCATATTGCAAAACAAAGATCTAATAGGGGACACATCAATAACTTTAAGATCTTCATCATTATTTTCATGGAAACTAGAAGAACACGCCTTTACAAAGCAATCTTTCTTAGCACGCAATCTAGCGGTTCTTTCCTTGCACTCATCAATGGAAAGTCTCGTGGCTTTGAGAGACTCATTGATATCATGCTTAGGAGCAGTCGATCTAAGTTTAAGAGAATCAACATCAAGCGAAAGTCTAACAACGTTCCTAGCCAAATCATCAACTTTGAGCAATTTTTCTTCAAGCAAGGCATTAAAATTCTTTTGAGAAATCATAAATTCTTTCACACTATTCTCAAAATCAGAGGGCATCTTATTAAAATTACCATAAGAATTATTTTAGGAATTTCCATAACTATTAGAGGAATGACTAGGGAACGGTCTAGGATTAAAGTTTCCTCTATAAGCATTGTTTCCGAAACTATTCCTACCAACAAAATTCACATCCATAGATTCATTATTATTCTCAATCAAAGTAGACAAAGGCATATCATTGGGATCAAGAGGAGAATTCTTAGTAGCAATTAATTTCATAAGTTCATCCATCTTTACACTCAAAACATTAATTTCTTCTATAGCATGCACTTTTTTACTAGTAGATCTTTCGGTGTGCCATTGAGAATAATTAGCCGTAATATTATCAAGAAGTTTTGTGGCATCTCCTAACGTGATTTTCATAAATGTGCCTCCCGCGGCCGAATCTAAAAGATTTTTAGAAGAAAAGTTCAAACCGGCATAAAAAATTTGTATGGTCATCCATAAATTCAAACCATGAGTAGGGCAATTGCGAATCATTAATTTCATTCTTTCCCAAGATTGGGCAACATGCTCATGATAAAGTTGTTTAAAATTCATAATGTCGTTCCTAAGAGTGATAATCTTAGAGGGAGGAAAATATTTAGAGATAAAAGCATCTTTGCCCTTATTCCAAGAATCAATACTATTTTTAGGCAAAGACGAAAATCAAACTTTAGCACGATCTCTAAGTGAAAATGGAAATAACTTGAATTTAACAATATCATTATCCGTATATTTCTTCTTTTGCATATCACACAATCAACAAAGTTGTTTAGATGAGTAGCGGCATCTTCACTAGGAAGGCCGGCGAATTGATCTTTCATAACAAGATTCAGCAAAGCAGTATTGATTTCACAAAACTCAACATCATTAATAGGAGAAATTAGAGTACTAAGGAAATCATTATTATTGGTATTGGAGAAATCACACAATTTGGTATTATCTTGCGCCATGGCAACAAGTAATCCGCACACAAGCAAACAGAAAAATGGCTAGCGAAAGAGAGAGAGGAAGATTGGGAAAGAGAGGGCAAATAAAACGGCAAGGGTGAAGTGGGGGAGAGGAAAACGAGAGGCAAATGGCAAATAATGTAAATGCAAGGGAGATGAGTTTGTGATGGGTACTTGGTATGTCTTGACTTGAGCGAAGACCTGCCCGGCAACGGCGCCAGAAATCCTTCTTGCTACGTCTTGAGCTTGCGTTGGTTTTCCTTGAAGAGGAAAGGGTGATGCAGCAATAGTAGCGTAAGTATTTCCCTCAGTTTTTGAGAACCAAGGTATCAATCCAGTAGGAGGCTCCTCAAAAGTCCCACGCACCTACACAAACAAACAAAGAACTCGCAACCAATGCAATAAAGGGGTTGTCAATCCCTTCAAGGCCACTTGCGAAAGTGAGATCTGATAGAGATAGTATGATAAGATAAATATATTTTTGGTATTTTATGATATAGATTGGAAAAGTAAAGATGCAAATAAAAGTAGATGGAAAGCTTATATGATAAAATATAGTCCCGGGGTCCATAGGTTTCACTAGTGGCTTTTCTCAAGATAGCATAGGTATTAATGTGGGTGAACAAATTACCGTCGAGCAATTGATAGAAAAGCGAATAATTATGAGATTATCTAGGCATGATCATGTATATAGGCATCATGTCCGCGACAAGTAGACCGTCTCCTGCCTGCATCTACTACTATTACTCCACACATCGACCACTATCCAGCATGCATCTAGAGTATTAAGTTCATAAGAACAGAGTAACGCATTAAGAAAGATGACATGATGTAGAGGGATAAACTCATGCAATATGATATAAACTCCACCTTTTTATCCTCGATGGCGACAATACAATACGTGCCTTGCAACCCTTATAGTCACTGGGTAAGGACACCGCAAGACTGAACCCAAAGCTAAACACTTCTCCCATGGCAAGAAAGATCAATCTAGTAGGCCAAACCAAACTGATAATTAGAAGAGACTTGCAAAGATAACTAAATCATACATAAAAGAATTCAGAGGAGATTCAAATATTTCTTATAGATAAACTTGATCATAAACCCACAATTCATTGGATCTCGACAAACACACCGCAAAAAGAGTTACATCGAATAGATCTCCACAAGAGAGGGGGAGAACATGGTATTGAGATCCAAAAAGAGAGAAGAAGCCATTTAGCTAATAACTATGGACCCGAAGGTCTGTGGTAAACTACTCACAACTCATCAGAGGGGCTATGGTGTTGATGTAGAAGCCCTCCATGGTCGATTCCCCCTCCGGCGGAGCGCCGGCGAAGGCTCCAAGATGGGATCTTGCGGATACAGAAGGTTACGGTGATGGAAATTATTTTTCATTGGCTCTCTGGATGTTTTCGGGGTACGTGGGTATATATAGGAGGAATAAGTAGGTCGATGGCCGCCCGAGGGGCCCATGAGATAGGGGGGCGCACCCTGTAGGGGTGGGTGTCGGTGTCAAAACCGGCGGATCTCGGGTAGGGGGTCCCGAACTGTGCGTCTAGGCGGATGGTAACAGGAGACAAGGGACACAATGTTTTTACCCAGGTTCGGGCCCTCTCGATGGAGGTAAAACCCTACGTCCTGCTTGATTAATATTGATGATATGGGTAGTACAAGAGTAGATCTACCACGAGATCAAGGAGGCTAAACCCTAGAAGCTAGCCTATGGTATGATTGTTGTAATGTATGTTGTCCTACGGACTAAAGCCCTCCGGTTTATATAGACACCGGAGAGGCTAGGGTTACACAGAGTCGGTTACAATGGTAGGAGATCTACATATCCGTATCGCCAAGCTTGCCTTCCACGCCAAGGAAAGTACCTTCCGGACACGAGCCGGAGTATTCAATCTTCTATCTTCGTAGTCTTGGAGTCTGGCGGATAATGATAGTCCGGCTATCCGGACACCCCCTAGTCCAGGACTCCCTCAGTAGCCCCTGAACCAGTCTTCAATGACGATAAGTCCGGCGTGCATAATGTTCGGCATTGCAAGGCGGGTTCCTCCCTTGAATAATCCAAAGAAGATCATGAACACCAGGATAGTGTCCGGCTCTGCAAAAATAATTTCCACATTCCACTGTAGAGAGAATAAAACATATACACTGACTCAATCTGCTGACGTATTATGCGGCGTGACATCACACTGCTACCAAGCCCTTGTTTGAATCGTTTTTTACTATCCCACCTCGGCACGTTTAGCGAAGCGGTTTCCTTGGCACGTCCTGTCAAAGCAGAGATCGTGTTCCCCTTATCCCGGGATTCTCATCAATACGGACGTGGGTAACCCAACCGCGCCATTGATGGTGGCGCTTGGGAGATAAGCGACTTTTACCAGGCTGGTGGGGGATGCATAGTTTCGTCCGCCTATATATACAGGATAAGGATTCACCTTCTCACCTACGCCTTCTTCCTCCTTTGCTTATCCACCTCCGCGCACTCAAGCTCCAACGCTCAAGCTTGCGCATCTAACCTCAACCTTTTCTGAATATGTCCGGAGCGGGAGGTAAATGGTTAGTCTCCACCGTCAAGGAGGAGGACATCACCAAGCTGCGCGACGCCGGATACCTTTCCGGCAACATTGCGCATCGGCTGCCCGACGAGGGGCAGCTCATCCCCACCCCTGGGCCTCATGAGAGGGTCGTCTTCCTCCCCCACTTCCTCCGCGGACTGGGCTTTCCGCTCCATCCATTTGTCCGGGGGCTCATGTTTTACTACGGCCTGGATTTCCACGATCTGGCGCCGAACTTCATCCTCAACATCTCGGCGTTTATCGTCGCGTGTGAGGCCTTCCTCTGCATCCAGCCCCACTTCGGCCTGTGGCTCAAGACCTTCAACGTCAAGCCGAAGATTGTGAAGGGCACGCAAGCGGAATGTGGAGGCACCATGTTGGGAAAATTGCGCAACGTCCCTTGGCTGGAATGGACCTTCGTGGATTCCGTCAAGGGGTGGCAATCGGGGTGGTTCTACATCACCGAGCTGCGCAAGCCTACATGGGCGGCGGCCCCCGAGTTTAGATCTGGAATCCCCACGCAGCTCACCTCCTGGAAAGAGAAGGGCTTGTAGTGGGGCAATCCGGTGGAGGTGACGGGACTCCGAGCCTGCATCAAGAAGATGGTGAGCAACAGGCTCCGGCTCGTCGACGTGGTCCAAGTCATGCTCCTCCGGCGGATTCTCCCATGCCAAGAACGGGCATTTACTTTGTGGGAGTTCAATCCGGAACAGCACCAGGCGCTAAGCGGGCTCTTCGATACAACATACGAAGGCGCCTGGAGGGTGCTGTTCAAGGGCGCCGAAGCCCCCGCATCCGAGACGGAAGATCGCGGATTCAGCGCGCAGTGTCCAACTGACGCGGTAAGTGATTCAATCCCATTATGGGACACTTGTGATAATCAGATTTAACTTTTAGTGGGGTTTCATTCTGCCTCTTCCTTTGACAGGAATGGATGGAGAAGGCCAGGCTGCTTGTCAGTCCGGCTCCCATGCCAGAAGACCCAGTGAACGCCCGCATAACAGGGCTGCTGGTCCCGGCACCGCACGTGGTGCCGGAGAAGAAGGCCAAGAAGGTGGCCATGGGGATTCGAAAGAGTTCCCGTAATCAGGCGTCTAACGACGACGAGTACTCCTCCCCTGAAGACGAGGAGGAGGAGTACTCTCTCCCGGAGGAGGGAGAGAAGAAAAGGAAGGCTTCCCCAACCGGGGAGGCCGAAGGGTCCAAGAGGGGGAGGACTATCCCCCCGGACAGTTTCGCCGACATCAACATTGGCGAGGATGCGTGGCCTCCAAGGGCCAGGCATCCGGCAAGATCGTAAGTATTAGGATCATTTATGTGCCGTATATTTTATGTCATGCAGTGTCCTTCTAACGCCGCATTCTGCCCGTAGTCCGGCCGGTGACGATCTCCCCGACTCGATGAGCAGGTCGTTGGCCTCGTCGGATGTAAATTCCATCCCGACCGCCTCTACCCCACGCGCCGACAAGGACGCCGAGGTGGGATCCCACAGAGGGACCCATCAGGAGGAGGCTCCGGAGGCGCCGTCAGGCAGCCTCCCGGACTTCGTGCCGGACTCTACACCGGAACCCGCAGTGGTTCCAGAGTCCGGCAAACGGCCCCTTCGAAAGAAGGGTAGGACCACGACGTCGGCGGCCTCCGTCCATCCGGAGGTGCCGGATAACCTGTTGGAGGCGCTTAAAGGCGCTTCCATCAAGGAAGAACACCGCACTATCATGAGTGCCATGATTAAAAAGGTTCACCTCGCCAAAAGCGGGCTGACCGAAGCCTGCAGTAGCCTTCTAACAGGCTTTGAGGTAAGAAGTTAAAATTATGTAATGTAATACCGCATAGACAGTAGCCCCTGATGCTTAGTTCGGTGTTCGGAAGGAAAAGCCGGACTGAGGATCTAACAAGATATACGCAGGGTTGCTTAAACTATGTCAATATGGGTTTGCAGGCTGCGCTGCTGACCTCCGCCGCATTAACGGCGGAGGTCGATGTGCTGAAGAAGGATCTCGAGCGGTCCGAGCAAGAGCTCGGCCATGCAAAGAAGCAGCTCGAGGAGAAAGAAGGTGAATAACACCTCTTTGAATAAGTACCTTACAGAAAAGGATTTCGGTTGCAAATCAAATTAACAGGGATAATATGTGTATTGCAGGGGCCACTAACGAGGTGGCAGCCCTGCGGGATGCTGTGTCCGCGGCCGAACGCAGTGCGGCCACGGAACGGGCTGAGCGAGAAAAGCAAGAGGCACGGGTGGTGGAAGTTCGGCAAGAGCTCCAAGCTCCCATGAAAAAACATGAGAGTTTGGAGCGTGACTCCAAGACTCGAGAGTCCGAGCTTGCCTCGGCTCTCGAAAGTGCCAAGTCCGCCAAGGCCAAGGCCCAGAAGGCCCTTCAAGAAGTGGAGGACATAAAGAAGATAGCGGCGGGTAAGGCGTTTTTCATGCAAAGCAGGCATGTTAATGTGAATTACCGCATACTTACCCGAATTCGGAGCTCTCCAGGGGCGTTTGCAGATCTGCCGCGTAGTGCGTCTGATGCCGCCGCATTCTATCGTGGCGAGGAGGGGAGCTCGACGGAGATGGTCTTCTGGTCTCAGTACGCTGAGGCCGGGCATCCGGTGCCCCCAAGCGACCAGCTGAAGCAGCTGGCCGAACTCCACAAGGTAGCTGAGGAGGCCATGAAGGGTCTCATAGTCCGGCTGTGGCCTGGACAGGCCATGCCTGGAAGCTACTTTGGCCTTGTGCGGCGGCTGTTGGATGCATGCCCCAGGCTGGATGTGATCAAGCGCTCCGCCTGTATTGAAGGCACTCGTCGGGCCCTTGCCCGCATAAAGGTGCAATGGGGCAAACTGGATGCGGAGAAGCTTCTCACAGATCCGCCGCCGCCGGGCAAGGAGCATCGCACGCCGGAGCGGTATTATAAAGTTGTCCTGAAGGGAGCCTGCGATATTGCAGATGAGTGCTCCCAAGATGTAATCTTTGAGTGAAATCGCTGTGTATTTATCCTGTGCGCTGGAAACTTCGTTCCTATGCGCCATGAGCAATGCTTGTTTAATTTAAAATATTACCTTATGTGCGGCCGTTTATAAAATCTGAGAGATGGCAAGTCGTTAGCTTCAGCCCCCAAGCCACAAGTGCTGGGGTGTTCGGGATAAACATGAGCACTCTTGTTCCCATTGTTGGGTCCATCGAGGGAGGCGCTGAACACAACGAACAAGGCAACTGGACTTATAATGCTTGAACACTCTCACTTAGCCATAGAATTCTATAATTTTAAATTTTGGCGAAGCCCCTGGTATTCGGAAGACCGAATCCGGGGCGCTATCCACGCCTTCATCGGACATTATCCGGAACTTCGCTCGAAGCGGTGTGAGTCTTTAAGGACCCGAAATAACCTCTCGAACAGCGACCAGTCTCTCGCCTTATCATGCCAGTCAGTTTTAGCTTTCTCCACTGAGGCGTTAACCCGGCTCAACCGGGGCGCAATCGCAGTGGTTCTCCCAGTGCCACCTTAGCCGACAGAACGGAACGTAAGGCACCAAAACGTGGGAGCCGGGAAAACCCAACCACTGTTTGGGATATCGCTTATCGTTATCGTCTCGGTCGGCTGGGGATTAGAGATTAATCGAAAATCAGCCGATTAATCGATTTTATCGGTCGACTATTAATCGGCAAGTTTTTTTCGCAAGACCTACGTTTTCAGGCACTATTAAGGCAAAATTGGAAATATCCAACAAGTGTGTTCTGTAAGCCTTTAAAACTACATCAATATATAACAACACATGTCATGTTTCTGCATGTTTGAAATTTAAATAGGACAAGAGTACATAGATACTACTACAATATTACACAAGAAAAATTGGACAGCACTAGAACAACACACATTTTGTATGGGCATTTTCAAATAGGATAGCACTTATGCATTTAAATAAGTAAATAACAAGCAACAATAGGCAGAACAGCAATACATAACTACATATATCATATATGAGTGCACAAATAAACTACAGCCATCTCAACATCATGTGTACACAAGATTGCAGTTGATAGTCCTAGTCACCAGTCCACAAATAAACTTAGATAGTAGTCCACAAATAAACTTGGATACTGGATAGGCAGCGCAGCAGGTCCAGAATACACAAATAAGCTTAGTTCTACACTTCTACTTCAACTTCTTAGTCTTACAGTCTTACTGTCTTACACTCTTAGTCTCTTACTAGTTACTACTTTGCTTGCAAACAGCCAAACACCAATCAACCAAAATAAGGTAGTTCTTAGCTAGCTTTTTGATTCTCTCATAAGTGACAAGTCACAACCAAAATAAGGCCGTAGGATTCTAGCAAGAAACACACAGTACTAGGAATGAGATTGTTAAAAGGCCTAGGGTTCAAGGCTGCATCAGTCTTCCTCATCATTTTCTTCTATCCCCCCAACCATGTCATCATCAGACTCAAACTCAATCTCATCTTCATTGATAGGCACAGTGTCATCTTCATTATCGGAAACAAAGTCTTCCACTTCATGAAAATCTAGATCAATCAGCATAGCAAACTCCCATGCCATGTCATCCGAGTTTCTCTTCAGTCTAGAACTTGCAACCTCAGAAGCACTAGAAGCAGCCATCTAAAAAAAGGGCAACACCATGTATGAGAATCAGACTAATAAAAGGGCAACTTATTCTGTATATGATTGATGGTTCTTATTCTGTACAGAAAAGAAAAGGGCAACAACATAGAAGGGAAACGTATCCTGTACATGATAATGATTATGTACAACAAATCTAAAATATTGTACTACACAATTACATTGTAATTGAACATAGCGGACAAATCCATCTAATGAAGTACAGTAGTAAGCAGTAGCAAGCAAGTAGTGACTAAAGAAATGACAGTAGCTAGCTTAATTTTGGAAGGGGAGGTCACAATCCCCTTTGGCCTCCACAAGCATCCGCGGGTGCTTACAAGTTACAACCAGACTTGTTGACTGAAGATATGATAGTAGCTGGCACTCATTTTTATCTTCTGAAGAAATGACAACAGCTGTAGTTTTAGAACTTAAAAAGGAGAGCGGCGCAACAAAGAAACCATACCAGGATGTTGTCTTGCTGCTGTAGAAGGGATGGTGTGTATAGCTGCTGTCGTTCGTCGTAGTAGGAAGCAGAGGATGGAGCCGCTCTGCAGCTCTGAACGAAGAGTGGCGGCACCGAGCAACACCAGTCGTCGGCGATGGAGAAAATATGTGTGGCCCCGGTGCTTCTTGAGGAAGAGTGGCGCAGCTCCGGTGCTGGTACAGGAAGAGGGACACAGCTCCGGTGCTGCTGTAGCAAGGTAAGGCGACGGGGAGCAGGTCCGGTCGTCGGTGATCGGGAGATGCAGAGGAGGCGCGATGGCGATGCAGAGAGTTGGAGATGGTGCTCCCGCGTTGGTGGTTGAGGTCCCGTGGAAGAGGAGAGGAGGATCCAGAGGGCGCCTAGCTCGAGTGGTGGTAGCTAGGGCCACCGCCGGCGAGCAGCGTGACGGCGGATTGTGGATCTAGCATCGCGGCGCGCTGGGAGGCTGAAACCCTAACTCAGCCGGGGGAAATCCCAAATGTGGGCTATGGCTGTGCGGGAAGGCCGCCGAAGAGGGCCTAAGGGAGCCAAAATTCAGCCTTTTTGGGTTTTTTGACGTTAGGGGCCCAGCCTGATTAATCGGGAATCTAGCGATTTATCGCCTGTCAGAGCGATAAATCGGTCCGAACGATAAATAACAAAGATAAGGCCTTATCTTAGCGGTCACCACACGATAAGCGATAAATCGGCCGATAAATCGCTGAGTCGGCCGATTTCTTAAACAGTGAACCCAACTATTGACCCAAGACATGATTCGGAGCCGATTCATATAATGCTATAAGTTCGGGGTGCCGTACTTGTGAAAGTGTTCGGACTTTATCACACCATAAATTGGGGAACAGAAGCCCCTGGCGTATTCGGCCGTACCAAAATATATATAAGAGGTAATGCAGTTGCAAAGAGAAAAGGTACTGCATTATATATGAAAGAAAGTCTGCTAATAGAGCGGACCGATACAAATAGTGCGGTAAGCAAGGGATTTGGACTCAATAAATATGTCCCCCTCCAGGGATGAGCTGCGGACTTGGTGTATATAATCGAATTTAATGCTCGTAAGTGAGACCACCTGGGAGTTCGTCGCGGCCTTCTTTAGTCCCTGACTATTGCATCATGAGTTCGGCAGGTTCGCCACCGGACAGGGCTTCTGTTTAATGGAGTCCTGTGTACATAAAGTAGTAAAGTAAAAAAGGAAAAGAAGGGGGGCACCCTTGGGAGCCCCTGGTGTGGTCGAGCCGCACTCTGGGTCCATTGTGATCGTGCCCCTTTCCCTGCGCCCATGGTATCTCCAAAGCGTAATGATGTACGCGGAGTGTTATTCTTTCGATCATGCGTGGGCGAGGGTTGGGGCCGCATTGCTACGCATGCTCTGATCGCGCCAGGTGGTCTTGGTTGGCATTGCTACGGGCGCGCTTTGCTGTGTCCGGCCTTTTAGCTGCCGGACTTGAGAATTGCCTTAAGAGGCTGCTCTGTACTTCAGCCGCGAGAGCCGCTATATGTTCCTCCGTTCGGAGGGAGCGTTCCGTATTCCCATTGACCGTGATGACTCCACGAGGGCCTGGCATCTTGAGCTTTAGGTATGCATAATGCGGCACCGCGTTGAATTTTGCAAACGCGGTTCGTCCGAGCAGAGCGTGATAGCCACTGCGAAACGGGACTATGTCGAAGATTAACTCTTCGCTCCGGAAATTATCCGGGGATCCGAAGACCACTTCTAGTGTGACTGAGCCTGTACAATTGGCTTCTACTCCTGGGATGACACCTTTAAAGGTTGTCTTTGTAGGTTTGATCCTTGATGGGTCTATGCCCATTTTGCGCATTGTATCCTGATAAAGCAGGTTCAGGCTACTGCCCGTCCATCAGGACTCTTGTGAGGTAAAATCCATCGATGATTGGGTCTAAGACCAATGCGGCGAATCCGCCATGGCGTATGCTGGTCGGGTGGTCTCTTCGATCGAAAGTGATCGGACAAGAGGACCATGGATTGAACTTTGGGGCGACTGGCTCCATCGCGTAGACGTCCCTGAGTGCGCGTTTCCTCTCCCTCTTGGGTATGTGGGTCGCGTATATCATATTTACCGTCCGCACTTGTGGGGGGAAACCCTTCTGTCCTCTGTTGTTCGGCGGTCGGGTCTCTTCCTCGTCATCGCTGTTTAGCCCCTTGTCATTGTTTTCGGCAATTAACTTGCCGGCCTGCTTGAACACCCAACAATCTTTATTGGTGTGGTTAGCTGGCTTTTTAGAGGTGCCGTGTATCTGGCATAAGCGGTCGAGTATTCGGTCCAGATTGGACGGACCCGGAGTGGTTCTTTTGAATGGCTTCTTCCGCTGACCGGGTTTGGAGCCTCGGAATCCGGCATTGACTGCCGTATCCTCCTTATCGTCGCCGTTAATGCGGCGCTTGTTTTTGTTTCGACGTGACCTGCCGTTGTTGTCCTTGATATCCGGACCGCCAGAGTTTTTACAGAGGTTGTTGCTACGGGCTAGCCAGCTGTCCTCTCCCGCGCAAAAGCGGGTCATTAACGATGTGAGGGCTGCCATGGATTTCGGCTTTTCCTGCCTCAGGTGCCGGGCTAGCCATTCGTCTCGGATGTTATGTTTGAAGGCTGCAAGGGCTTCTGCGTCCCGACAGTCGACAATTTGATTTTTCTTTGTCAAGAACCGTGTCCAGAATTTTCTGGCCGATTCGTCTGGCTGCTGAATAATGTGGCTTAGGTCATCGGCGTCTGGTGGTCGCACGTATGTGCCCTGGAAGTTGTCGAGGAATGTGGCTTCCAGGTCCTCCCAGCACCCAATTCACTCTGCTGGCAAGCTGTTTAGCCAATGCCGAGCTGGTCCTTTAAGCTTGAGTGGGAGGTACTTGATGGCATGGAGATCGTCACCGCGGGCCATGTGAATGTGGAGAAGATAGTCTTCGATCCAAACCGCGGGGTCTGTTGTACCATCGTAAGATTCGATGTTTACGGGTTTAAACCCTTCGGGGATCTGATTATGCATAACTTCGTCAGTGAAGCATAGAGGGTGTGCGGCGCCCCTGTATTGGGCAATATCGCGATGCAGCTCGAGAGAGCACTGTCTACTGTGTTCGGCCCGGCCGGGGTTATTATGTCCGGCGCGACGGTATTCGTTGTGGGTCGTGGGGCGCCCACGTGATCCGTAGATGGATCTGGATTGTCTTGCCTTGTCCTCCCATATGTCTCGCAAGTCCGGCGCGTTCCCTCTTGGCTTCGTACTTTTGGAGCGATGTCGGGGTACGGTCTTGGCTGGGGGCCTGAATGCCTCTCTGTCACGACCACGGGGTGGTCGGTCAGCCATGTCGTGCGCTGGTGATGAAGGTATGTATGCTTCCTCCTCTAATCGGGGGAGCAGCTTGCGTCTTGGGTAACTTTTGGACGGGCGTTCGAGTTTATACTCTTCGGCCGCGAGGACCTCGGTCCATCGATCGGCCAGCAGATCTTGATCAGCTTGGAGTTGTTGCTGCTTTTTCTTTAGGCTGTTTGTTGTGGCTATGAGCCTGCGCTTGAAGCGTTCTTGTTTGACGGGATCCTCAGGCACGACGAATTCATCATCGTTGAGGCTTGCTTCGTCTTCGGAGGGCGGCATATAGTTATCATCCTCAACCCCTTCGTCTGCCGCCATATCGTGAGGGCTTGCTTCTGCGTCCTCCTGCGTTAAGTCTTGCTGGAGGGGATTGTCTTCGGCACTCTCCGGAGTGTTATTGTCTCCCGTGCCGGAATCTCCATTCTTGCTATGGCGGGATTTAGAGCGGCGCCGCTGACGTCGGTGTTTGGGCTGCTTCTTTAGAGAATCTGCCTCCGCTGCTTCTTCGCCATCCCCATCTTTTGGGGTGTCCACCATGTATATGTCGTATGACGAGGTGGTCTTCCAGTGCCCTGTAGGCGCTGGTTCCTGTTCGTCTCCGGCATCGTCGTCCATAGTGTCGATGTCGTCGGAGTCGTAGTCTAGCATGTCGGTTAGATCCTCGACAGTGGCTACAAAGTGGGTGGTGGGTGGGCTCTGAATTTCTTCGTCGTCCGAACTCCAACCGTCCTGGCCATAGTCCGGCCAGGATTCTCCTGATAGCGAGAGATGCTTCAGTGAATTCAGGATATCGCCAAAAGGCGAGCGTTGGAAAATGTCCGTGGCGGTGAATTCCATAACCGGCGCCCAATCCGGATCAATCGGTAGGGGCGCGGGAGGTTCGAAGTCCGGCGAGGAGTCCGGCGCCTCGGAATCACGGGTTTCGCAGGGGACAAGATCAGTGTTTGGCTCCATCGCCGTGTATGTTGAAGCCCCCGGGGTGGCGTCTATCCACCGTCCCTCGATCTGGGCGATCGGCTCCGGGCTAATGGCCGAAGCGGATCCGGGTGCGGCCACTAGGGCACTGTTCGGTGGCAGAGCTAGATCATGCCCGTCGCCACAGTGCGGCGCGCTCGGCTGTGGCCCGAGCCCGTCGAAGATCAAGTCTCCGCGGACATCGGCCATGAAGTTTAAGCTTCCAAATCTGACCTGACGGCCAGGGGCGTAGCTTTCGATCTGCTCCAGATGGCCAAGAGAATTGGCCCGCAGTGCGAAGCCGCCGAATACGAAGATCTGTCCGGGGAGAAAAATCTCACCCAGGACAGCGTTTTTGGTTGAAGTTGCCATCAAGCCTATCGGTGACGACACAGAGGAACTCTCAATGGAAGCACCAATGTCGGTGTCAAAACCGGCGGATCTCGGGTAGGGGGTCCCGAACTGTGCGTCTAGGCGGATGGTAACAGGAGACAAGGGACACAATGTTTTTACCCAGGTTCGGGCCCTCTCGATGGAGGTAAAACCCTACGTCCTACTTGATTAATATTGATGATATGGGTAGTACAAGAGTAGATCTACCACGAGATCAAGGAGGCTAAACCCTAGAAGCTAGCCTATGGTATGATTGTTGTAATGTATGTTGTCCTACGGACTAAAGCCCTCCGGTTTATATAGACACCGGAGAGGCTAGGGTTACACAGAGTCGGTTACAATGGTAGGAGATCTACATATCCGTATCGCCAAGCTTGCCTTCCACGCCAAGGAAAGTACCTTCCGGACATGAGCCGGAGTCTTCAATCTTCTATCTTCGTAGTCTTGGAGTCCGGCGGATAATGATAGTCCGGCTATCCGGACACCCCCTAGTCCAGGACTCCCTCAGTGGGCGTGCCCTCCACTCTCGTGGCCACCTCGGCTGCTTCTTGGCTTGCACTCCAAGTCCTCTTGATAACGTTTGTTCCAAAAATCACGCTCCCGAAGGTTTCATTCCGTTTTGACTCCATTTGATATAGCTTTTCTTCGAAATACTGAAATAGGCAAAAAACAGCAAAATGGGCTGGGCCTCCGGATGTTAGTCCCAAAAATGATATAAATGTGTAAAATAAATCCCATAAACATCCAAAAGGGGTAATATAATAGCATGGAACAATCAAAAATTATAGATACATTGGAGACGTATCACATACCTCGGTTATCGTGGCACCTGTCGCACTCCCCCGGGCGGTTTTCGTTGTCCGGGTATGACATTTCCTATGTTCATAATTCAAATACTCCCTCCGTTCCTTGATATAAGGTGTATAGATTTTTAAGAGAAAATCCGAAATATAAGGTGTATTGCCCTGCACCACTCATTTGGATAATTTTTTTAGGGATTTGATTACATTTCCTTATATCATGCAAGCTCCTCTATTTTCTCATGTCAATTAGTCAAGTGTAATCTCAGCCAAAACTTGTGAAATTTTCTCTCCACATGCGTTCTTTAATTTCCGTGCCAAAAACTATTCACCCTATATTTAGGAATGGAGGGAGTATTAAACTTGTACAATTAAATATATGTACTAAAAAACCTAAATTAGATCATTACTATTCATCACGGGTTGACTATCGGTCTGTCGAGCCTTTTCTTGAAATCTCTTAGCTCATGTGGTGTACATATTCGACCATCGGCGATGGTAGCTCCTCCTTTCATTCCCGAGTGCATTACACCAAACTGTCTAGCACACGGGAATGAAGGAGAAGCTACCCCCACGACAACAGTCGGGATTCTTCGTCCTCTCATATATATATGGTTGGAGACTCACCCTCACTGATTCCTCTCTGATATTTGCGACCGTCGGCGATGGTAGCTCCTCCTTTCATTCCCGAGTGCATTACACCAAATTGTGTCTAGCACACGGGAACGAAGGAGAAGATACCCCCACGACAACAGTCGGGATTCTTCGTCCTCTCATCTAGGTGGAGACTCGACAGACTTAAAGTCAACCCGAGGACTCATATTATAGGACCCATATTGACATAGAGATTTGGCTGGTCTTACCTCGACGTCGGAGGGTGGTCCGTGACGGGGACGACAGTGCGGATGATGGTGGGGGCTCCTAGATTTCTTCATAGTGCTCTCCAATTTTAGCATTCAAAGTAGGAGTACTTTTCCAATTTGAGCATTCAATAAGCAAAACCAAATCGTAAAATAAAGTAGTACTCAAATTAGCATGCATTCTATTATAAGCAAAAGTACATCATCTCTTGTGTCCGTACATCGTCGAATATCATCACTAATACTCCTCGAATACTATCATACATATAGCATCGCTAATACAGCTAGAACCGAGCGCCCGACGGGTATCGTCGCGGGCGGTGGACACGAAAGAGAAGGAACCATCACAGGAGGTAGCTCCACTGAGATCCCTGAAGAACCTGCCAGGTATTGTCGAACCTGCCCTCCAACGCAACCATGTAGCGACGGACGTGCTCGTCCTCCTCGCTGACACGGTGACGTACCACCTCCGCGGTGTCCGGAAGCCTCGGCACCGTCACTGGCCCACGCGACCGCCACCAAGCAAGGATCGGGTCAACAACGGGCTGGCTCCTCACCAACCCACTACTAGGAAAAGGCCTACTAATGGCGCACCTAATTTGGCCATTAATGGCGCATTAGTGGTGCGCCATTAGTGCCACGCCATTAGTATATTTTACTAATGGCGCACCTCTGATGCGCCATTAGTGTATACAGAAGTACGCCATTAGTATGCCTCCCAGGGGGCCATGTATACCCAGGTGCTCTGGCATACTAATGACGCACAACAACAAGATGCGCCATTAGTAACTTCGGCATACTAATGGCGCACTGTTTAATGATGCGCCATTAGTATACTTTGTCATACTAATGGCGCACTGTGACGTGATGCGCCATTAGTATGAATATTAGGTTTTTTTTATTTTTTATTTTCTATTTTTTGCACAGGTTACAAAATGTATAATTGGACAAAATATAGACATCACACATCAACAACAGATTCATCGAATGCAATAGAATATTAGTCTTTGAATAAAATTCATCATATTAGTCTCCGAATACAATTCATCATATTAGTCTCCGAATTGAAAAGACCGAACAAAGATAGAACATTATATTACAAGTCTCGAGACCGCGAGTAGCGAGTTTGTCTTCACATTACAAGTCGATATCGATCATCTAAACTACCATCACATAGAAGAGAGCTGCGGTCATCACGATGAGCATCATCACGATGAAACTCGTCTTCATCCGGTTCCTCCAACGCTCCCTCCCCTCTCCCGCTAGATAGCGGGCGTATCTAGATTCGGCCTCGGCCCTAGTGGTGTACCCTTTGTAACTGTTACCGCTGAATCGGTGAACCTGTCTCCGACACTCCTCCCAGTCGTCGTAGACTCCGGGAACCTTACCCTTGTACACGATATACGACGGCATCGCTATGCACTAGCCAAACGAAACGTTAGTACCAATTCACGGACAATACATAAGCAATATATAAGTATGCAACAGAACGATCGGAAGAGAAAAGCAAGACATTAATAGCATCGATTACATCTAAGTTGAACGACTCTCGAAACCAAAGAGACATACTACAAGTTCATTAAAGTTTAATTACAACATGAGCCAATCGATGTTTCAGAACTAGACACAGCATCACTGCTTTCGACTCGACTCAAGGGACCGGAGCGTGGATGAAGCCGCCGTCTATCGTGGGAGTCATGAAATAACGGTCGTTGTCAGCCTGCATTTGTAGCATTGTGTCGATGTCACTGTTGGACGGTTGATTGTTGAGGTAGAACTGCCCCGAGGTACGAAGGACATCTTGATGGATGATTTCCGCAAACTCCGACTGGATGCGAAAGAATTCTTGTCGGAGGTCCGCGTCCTGGATTGCCGACACGCTCTTTGCCCAATCTTTGAGTTTACTCGGTAGCAGAAGTTGATGATGGTCCCGTACGATCGCCCGCATGTGATGGATGGCGTAGTAGGCACCCTTCTGACCGCCAGGCGGCTGCTTGACGCAGCAGAACGTCGTATTGTGGGAGAACACGTGCTTGCCATACTTACGAATAGGCTTGGTGAAGGTGCCTCCAGATTTGGCGTAGCCGGGGAGAACATCATCAAGAACCTTCTTGACATTTGTGTAGTCTACGTTCGACTGACGGTCCGGGTCGAAATACGTGGCCATGGAATATTTGGGGCTTAGGAGGATGAGCGTGCAATGTGTGTCACTGCAGAAAACACGGAATGTTAAAAGAAAAACGATCAAAATCTAAGAGTTCACATGTTACGGACCGGTTGAGGGGAGGACTTACTCCGGAAAGTAAGGCACGAGGAAGTTATCCTTATCTTGGTTTGCCAGAATGACGCCTTCGAGGTAAGAACTCGCGAATTGCTGGTCCCCAGCGCTGCCCAAGATCTTGGCACGCATGTAGAAGGGGTCGACTATCCCGATGTCCGGGGTCTTGTCGCGAATGATCCGCATCTCCATACTCAGCGAAAATAGCCGAACGAAGGTGTAGTGCAGCGGATGAAGGTTCAACATAGCGTGGATGTCATCAAACCGCAGGACGATCGTACGCCCGATGCAGTTATCCACAAAGCCCTTGCCCTCTGGCACCTTGGCCGCGAAAACCGGGTATGCCACATCCTTCTTTCTGAGACGCCGCTTCTCCAAAGAAAGAACATTGTCATGCAGACTCCGCATAGCACCGGTTGCAGCATTGAGCATATTTGTCGGTAGCATCGCCCTACCCGCCACATGCACCCTCCTCGAGATATCCTTAGGTGAAGGTGGCCCGTCCTGAGCATGGATCGTACTCGGTGCCGGCTGGCTCGCACCCTTCTTAGTCTTTCTTTTGCGTGCCTTCTTCTTCTCCTGTAATGGGACCGAGTTCTGCTCACAGACCGCCTTCTTGAGTGTGTTGGGGCTGATAATATTTTGCACCTCGCCTATCTGAGGCTCGGTGAAGTCAGCAGCTAGAGGCGTCTCCTGGGAGCTGAACGCCAGACGACGCCTGTTGCAACTTGGCTTCTCCGCGGTACCAGCTAGATCGCACACGTCTTTTGTTGGGTTGGGTTCTTGAGAAGGAGGCCCCATGAAGTCGCCATCGTACCCATGATCGGCAAAGTACTGATCAACGTTGCCAAATGTATCGTCGTCGTCGTCGTTCTGATCCTGTGCCATATGCATGTTTGGATCCAGTGGCATAGGGATGTCCGGCACCGTTGCGGCGGTCTTGCCATGGGGCCGACTTGGCGCCGGCACGACTGGCGGTGTTGTCTTTGGGGTGTTGTCCCCCGCCCCCAAACGAATCTGGCTCTTCGGCCAAAGCAAGGGCCAGCTCAGGCAGGCGCTGAGGGTCATCACGTCATCATCGTCGGTCCCGACGGGTCGAATCGGAGGTAACAACTCGTCGCAGCCTGGCAGCACCCGAACCAGTTGAACCCTAAACAAGTTGGGTGGCATCTGGGTACCGTGGAACAAGGGGTTGCCCGGTTGAACGATTTTGCCCTTGGCGACATCGACCAACTCGTTGTTCATGAAGTGCAGGAGAGTGCACGGAACATCGACGGCGCCCTGCGAAAACATGTAGGGCGTCAGGGATGCCCAGTCAAAGGCAAGGAGATGAAGTCCTCATCTGAGATAGGCTTAATTAGTTACCGTGATGATGGCGTCGAGCTCGGCTAATGTCGAGGCACCGCCAATGGCGGGCGTGCAGTTGACGGAGGGGCCGCTTGCTGCAGAGGTGCCAGCCAACGTACACCCGGGTGCATTAAGCTCCTGTGCCGGCGTCGGAGACACCAATGCCGCCTCCGCCGGAGGCACCAATGGCCCCGCCATCGCATTATGCGAGTTGCTGGCCGTGAAGCTAGGAATCGAGGGCGGCCCCTGTTGGCCGCCCGCAATCCACGCACTCAACCCCTCGATCAAGGTAGGCACAATGGCGGTGATCGTCACTCCGAGTTGTTGTTGCACTTGCTCTTGGACAATCTCTAGAATCCGCGCCACCTGTGCCTTGAGTTCTTGAACCTCGCGCGCCTGGCTTTCCGAGCTGGTCTTTTTCTCCTTCCGCACACCAGCGGTATAGTATGACCCCCATTTTGTCGACAAGCCTTTGCCGGCCACACGACCAGCTGACGTCGGCTTACTGAGCTTATCCTTGTTCTTCATTACATTCAACACCTTATTTATAGTGGTGTCCCAAGGGTTGCTCTTAGTGGACCCCGCGCTACTGCTTTCAGTCGCCTGCGGAAGGAATGTGAACCATTTAGAAATTTGGCTTCATTAATTAAAATGCAACCATATGGAGCTAATTACGTGGGGGTGTATTCCTTACCAGAACAAGCTCAAGCTTCCTGGTCTTCGGATCCGTGGTAAGCTCCTTTGTTTTCGGGTCCGTCTTGTACCGGGCCCTGACAAAGTTCCTGGTCTGCTTGTCACCGTATTTATCGAAGAGGGGCGGTAGGCCTTGCTCGGCACGGTCCGCCTCCTCCTTGTCCCATATAGGCTCCGCCACTCTGTAACCGCCGGCACCGAGTGTGTGTTCCCCTATGTTCAGCTCCCGCATTGCTTTCCCCCACTGACTTGATTGGGAGTTTGCGGTGCTCGAGCAATTGATCTTGAAGTCGTTGTAGTCATCTTCGGTGATCGAAGGATTTTTCTCCTTGATCTTCTCATAACTCTCATCTTTCTCAATCATTCTCTTCACATTGCTTTTCCAAGTAGACAGGGCCTTGCTCACCTTCGTGAGGGCAGCATTGTTCACTTTATTCCCTTTGAGGCTTGTGTTTGCAAATTCAGCGGGGAACTTGTATCGTTCGTGCAGCTTTATGAAGAGGAGGTTGCGCAAATTCCCTCGGTCAGGATGCCTCAGGTTCTCGGTGTTGATCGAGACAGTGCTCCGGAGAATGCACCCGAGCTGAAGCGAGTACCCCTTGACTCTTCGTTCGGGCGCCGTTGGATTCCCGTTGGAGTCCACTTCAGTAACTTCCTCCTTGAGGGTGAGGAGCACGATCGGGCGCCAGTCCTTCCATTGCCTCTTCGGTTGGCTGCCATCTGTGTGTGCGCCGCCATCATCAGTGGTGGCATCCTCGGCGGCACCATCAGTGGTGGCATCAGTGGGGTCATCCTCGGCGGTACCATCAGTGGTCTCAGGATCGGTGGGGAAGGCGGCGTCCTCATACAACTGAGGTTGGTCCTCCATCTCCTGGGACAGCTCCCAGAATGCCTTGCCACCCGAACCCCCGGCCTCATCGTTGTTGGCCATGTTTCTCTCTAAATAGGAACAAAGTTTGGTCAAAAAGTTGGTTATTGTTTAGGGTTTGTCGACACCGAGGCATCCTAAAAGCTAAGCTTTTATCATTGAGGGTTTTTCGACGCCGAGGCACCCTAAAAGCCTAAGCTTTCATCATTAGTCACAAGTACCCCATAGGTCCTATTTTTAGCAAAGTCATGCTAAAATTCACGGAAAATTTCAGCATGACCTTTGCTGAAAATAGGACATATGGAGTACCCGAATTTGCTGGAACGGAAGTTAGTCGACATTCCAGCAAACTCAAGGGCCTCTCGGGTGGACAAGGCAAAAAAGGCCTCCATCACAACATGGAAAATACATTGGCATGTGAAGAGGTGAAACAATATATGCATCTCCAAGCAGTATCATTCAACATTTTGGACAAACCACTACAAGCAATACTGGATCAGATACAAGAAGAATGTGAGAAAATGCAGACAAATACTAATAGATTGAGGTGTTTAACTTGTGGTGCTCTCTGTGCTATTAACATTTCAGCTATTTACTAGCAGTACTAGCACTTGGATCATATGCTAAAGCTACATTGATACATCATCATGCTGGGTAATATTAAACCCAAGCAACTTTATAATCAACCCAAGATACATCAACTACTGCACTGTCCTGCCTAATAAAAACAGTCATGCCAGCATATAGTATATAAATCTGAATTTGTGTTTACAAGAAGAGTGCCCATTGCAATGTAAACCTGAGAACACAACTCACCTGAAGTGCAGGATATAGCAGACACCTACTTCTTCAGTCAAGTGTAGTAAAAGACCATTTCCAGAACCTGTTTAGTCAGAGTTGAACATTAGAATCCATACTATGCTCTACTATGCTTGTAAAGGAACACCTGCTAGCTAGCTGCTGTCGAGTTGCCAGCATTCGTTGTCAGTGAAAAAAAATGAAGAAGAAAAAAAGGCATGCATGCATTGGTTTCCAAAACAGAGCACTTTAGTCCTCTGTTTTTGCTAACTGCTACACATACCCCCAAGTGAACCACCACAACATCTAAAAGCTAACAATTGTTTTTTCTTATATAATCAGACTTTTTGTGCTAAAAAAACCATAGAACAAAGCTTAATGATAGGAGAATAAGAACTAGGCTCAAAGCAAATCATTGCATGGGCATACAGATGCTGAAGTAAGAACGCTAGAAGTAGCATTAAACCATTTCCACAGTACTATGGTGATTTGAGATCATCAATTTATGTTCGCAAAGAGTAGTTTATGATCTAAGACTAAAAGGAAATGCACCAGCAGTACTAAATTGTCGGTCAGTCTCCAAAACTGATCCCAACATTTTAAACAGTCCCTAGCAAGAACACAAATGTGGAAGCAAGTCAACGCAAAGCTATCTTTTCTTGTTTATCAGAAATGCACCCTAATTAGGCATTCACAAAATTAAGAGCAAAGTCTAGCTTGCAAACCACAAAATTAAGAGCAAATTAAGAGTAATTTTTTTTCAATTTTCATTGATGTTTCAAATTAGATCGGTGCACATGTGGCTGCAATTTCTATTGGTCATCCAAGATGGGTGTTCATATTAAAGTACTATATAGTGGCACTAACATAACCAAGGATTGCTTTTAAAAAATACATAACCAAGAATCACCTTCCACGTGGCTTCTTCTCTTTAGCCTGGCTTCCTTCTGCAAAGTGGGCAAATACTTCTGTCTGCTGCAGTAGGTACTTCAGTCGCCCTTTCCCTTCTTGTTCTGTGATCAAAACCACGATGAGAATGCAATACACACCAAAGAATATCATATACAAGAATTGCAGAAATTAAACAAGGTCAGACCCACACTATCTATTCTTTCTTCATGATAAAATCAGGAGCCCCATATAAACAGTCTAAACAGCACATGTGTGACCAACATCAACAAAGTCAGGTTGTCCTAAGAGGCTAAGATATTTGTATCAACTGGCATAGCTCCATGCAAATTACAGAATTAGTACATCAAAAACAAAAAGCACAGATTGTTCTGGAACATCGAAATATGGATGCTAATCCGGCATGTGAAGTCACAAACAACTAGGCATATGCCACCATCAATCAGTGCACACAGAATACGATTGTAAATTTGTGATGCCCACCCACCCACCCGCCCGCAAACATGTCGTTCGCCAGAGTTCATAGTTGGAATCTATCTACTTGTGTGTTTGCGTCGCACCGTGGCTTACCAACAAAATAAGATCGGAGGGGAGGCGGGGCGGCGGCGTCGGGAGAGGAGAGGGCGGCGTCACGGCGTCAGGGCGTCAGGGCGGAGACGAGGACGACGAGGCGGCGGGGCGGCAGCGTCGGGAGAGGAGAGAGCGGCGTCGCGGCGTCGGGGCATCGGGGCAGCAGCGTCGCGGCGTCGTCGAGGCGGCGGGGCAGCGGTGTTGGGAGAGGAGAGGGGAAGGAGATCGAGGGCGAGGGCGAAGGTGAGAGATAGGTTTGGGCCGCCGGGAGGAAATATCGATGGGGGCGGCACAATACTAATGGCGCACCACCCCTCGGTGCGCCATAAGTACATCCATACTAATGGCGCACCTCACACTGGTGCGCCATTAGTATTTTTTTTTACTTCTGCTCGAGCCAACAGGTTATCTTCCACCTGACCTGATCCACACCAAGTTCCCTCTACTAGCTCGACTGGTCAGCAGCCAGTTCTCACACCAGGAGGTCCTGGGTTCGATTCCCAGCCTCCACAATTTTTTTATGCATTTAAAATGCTGTTTGATACTTATTTGTGTTTAAATATGTTCAAACTTGTTTAAATCATAACAGTAATATTTTTTATAAGACAGTAATAATTTTTTTTAAATGTCATCAAACAGTAATGCCGGTGGAGCGGGGGAGGGTGCGCGGGGTGCGGGGGGTCG
>NC_041393.1:770423851-770429106 GCF_002162155.2 Triticum dicoccoides | reverse complement strand
GGCGGTTGAGTAGGGGAGGGGTGCGGGGGGTCGGCGGCGGCGGTTGAGTAGGGGAATCGAGGGTGCGGGCGGTCGGCGGCGGCGGCCGGTGGACCGGGGGGTGCTCGGCGGCGAGGGGGACCGGATCTGGCGAGGTGGGATAGCGATCGAGATGGAGGGGAATCGAGATCGAGTGTCCATGAAATTTAAAAATATTCATGATAGTTCAAAAAGTGCCCATGAAATACAATCAAGAAATGAAGCAGGCTATGATTTAAATACAATCGATATTAGCTAGCTATCTGTTCACATTCTTCTTGCCCTTCTTTTTCGCAAATGGAGTTCTTCTGTGGAACGGACGTCCTTTAGGTAGGGTGGTCCTGCTTCTTCTTGTGGTGTATGCTTCTACTTCATCATCGTTGTCATGTTCGATCCTCGGGTCGCCGTACTTGTCGAAGTCTTGCTCATTGACTACTCCATCCATTCCGATGATCTTCCTTTTGCCTCTCCTCACGACAACACAACTGGGCTTTGACGGGTCGGTAATGAAGAAGCATTGGTCCACTTGGGAAGCCAGTACCCATGGCTCATTTTTCGCGGTGACGTTTGCGCCCGCGGTCTTGGATTTGGCTTCGGGTATAACCATGGTGGTGAAATACATGTCTTCTTTTAGGACGCTCTTCGCCCATCTGACACGAAACATCGGGACCTTCTCTCCAGCGTAGCTCAGCTCCCAGATCTCCTCGATCCTTCCGTAGTATCTGTCCTTGTCGTTACCAGTGTAGGATTCCATCGTTACCCTGGAGTTCTGATAACCATCGCTCTTCATGTCCTTGGCCTCGGTGTAGAATGTGTAGCCGTTGATATCGTACGCCTCATAGGTCATCAGGTTGTGCTCGGCGCCCTGTGACAAGGCGAATATGAGTTGTTCTTCCGCGGAAGAATCCTCATGTAAAGGGTACGACAGAAGCTTCTGCTTGAACCAACGCATGAAACATGAGTTGTGCTCTTTGATTATATCTCCGTCCGTCCTCTGTTGCCCCCGGTCATTGTACGTCTTCTTAATAAAGGTTTTGTGCTCTACCACCCAAGGATCGACCACGTCTATGTGTTGTAGCGCGACTAGGTTTGCTCTTTCAAAGTCGGCGAGTCGACCCTCTAAGTCGACATGCATTTCGCGGCGACCCTCACGGTGACCCCATCCAGCGAGCCTGCCGAGGTGCCTGTTGACGGGCAGACCAATGGGGTTCTCGATGCCTAGATAATTCGTGCAGTAGGAGATGCACTCTTCGGTCAGAAAGCCCCTGGCTATACTTCCCTCTGGACGTGACATGTTGCGAACGTATCCTTTGATGACACCATTCATCCTTTCGAACGGCATCATGCTGTGCAGGAACGTCGGCCCGAGTTGGATGATATCCTCCACTATATGGACCAGCAGATGCACCATAACGTCGAAGAATGCGGGCAGGAAGTACATCTCAAGCTTGCATAGTATCACCACGATCTCTTCCTGTAGCCTTCTTAGTTGCCTCACGCCAATCGACTTTCGAGGGATGACATCAAAAAAGTTGCATAGGCCAAATAGCGTTTCACAGACGTGCGTGTCCATGATCCCACGGATTGCAACTGGAAGTATCTGCGTCATCAGCACGTGACAGTCATGAGACTTCATCCCACTGAACTTTTGCTTCGCTGGGTCTAGATATCTTCTTATCTTCCCTGCGTAACCGTAAGGAAGTTTTACTCCTAGGAGGTAGGTGAAAAACTGCTCGATCTCCTCCTGACTTAGAGTGAAGCACGCGGGAGGGTAGTCATTTCCGGTCTTCTTGGCCTTTTTGCCTTTCCGATGCCTTTCTGTGTCCTGCTTCGCCTCATCATCATCATCATCATCATCATAATCATCATCATTAGCGTGAAGCTCCTGCCTGATGCCCATTGATTTCAAGTCTGCCCTTGCTTTCAGCCCATCTTTGGTCCTCTCTGGCATGTTGAGCAGGGTACCAAGCAGACTCTCGCACACGTTCTTCGTGATATGCATGACATCACGGCTGTGAGGCACACGGTGGATCTTCCAGTACGGGAAGTCCCAGAAAACAGACCTCGTTTTCCATACCTTCAGCAGCGGCTCTGGCGCCTTTCGCTTCTTTCCCGGCTCTGGCGCCTTTTGCTTCTTTCCCGGCAGTGGGCAGTCTTTCCAATTTTTCAACAGCTTGTCTATTTCCTCGCCGCTCCTCGTACACGGGCATTTTCGGGGTTCGGTTTCACCATCGAATAGATCCTTGCGTTTCCTCCACAGGTCATCATCGCGAAGCCACCTTCGATGTCCCATGAACACGGTTTTCGAAGACCCGGGATTCTATCTAGCTGGCGATACGTTGTGTCATCCATGCACCTTACGCATCCAGAAAATCCGTGGACTACCTGCCCCGCGAGATATCGGTAACCGAGATAGTCGTGCACCGTCGTGAGTAGTGTGGCTCACATAGGGAAATATTCTTTCTGTGCGGCGTCCACGTATTGGCTGGCGTTTTCCACAGCGTGTCAAGCTCCTCTTTCAGCAGCCCCAGATACAGATTGATGTCGTTCCCTGGTTGTTTTGGCCCTTCAATTAGCATACTCATGTGAATGTACTTCCTCTTCATGCACAACCAGGGGGGAAGGTTGTCATCCACACAAACACAGGCCAGGTGCTATGTGTGCTTCTTTGGCTGCCAAACAGATTGACTCCATCGGTGCTCGCGCCCAGCACGATGTTCCTTGGATCGTTCCCAAATTCTGGGTCTTCGAAGTTCAACGCTTGCCACTGGCTCGCATCCTTAGGGTGACTCAGCATCTTGTCTTTTTTATCTATCTCCGGATCATTTGCGTCATCTTCTCGCTTCTTCTCCTCCCTATCCGCGTTCCAACGCAGGAGCTTTGCTACCTTAGGGTCCATGAAATACCGCTGCAGATGAGGAGAGATCGGAAAGTACCACACCACTTTTCGAGGAGCTTTCTTCCTCTTCTTGTATCGAGTGACGCCGCACACCGGACATATGGTAGACTCCGCGTGCTCGTCCCGATAAATGATGCAATTGTTCATGCACACATGGTATTTCACGTGCGGTAAATCCAGAGGACACATGATTTTCTTCGCCTCCTCCAAACTGGTCGGGCACTTGTTCCCCTTGGGAAGACGTTCGTGCCAGAATGACATGTTCTTGTCGAAGCATGCATCGGTCATTTTGTGTTTTACCTTCATCTCCAGAGCCATGAGCATTACTTTCAGGCGGGTATCCTCGGGCCTGCATCCTTCATACAATGGAGTAACCGCGTCTAATTCAAGTTGATCCATCTTGGCTTTCTCTCGGGCGGCAGTTCTTGCGTTATCCGTCTGCTTGAGAAGCAGCTCTTGAATATGAGGGTCCTGCACCCAGCCCATCGATGGTCCAGCGTCGACTGCTCCGCCGGCATCATCATCTTCATGATCATGCTCATCGTCTGCTCCGTCATCTTCCTCATCATCATGTCCTGCATCTTCTACATGATGACTGTGTACAGCATCATCGTCGTGATCATCTCCTGGGGATTCTTCGTCTTCTCGCCCACCCGAGCCGCGGTGGTTGTCTTGCTGCCCTTCCTCATTTCTTGCCCGGCCCCCATGGACGACTTCATAGTCATCTTCATCACCTTGCCACCGATAGCCATCCATGAAACCACGCAAGAGCAGGTGGTCCCGCACCTGCCCGGAATCCGGGTCCGCAATAAGGCACTTCAGCTTCCATCTTCGACACGGACATCTTATCTCCGTCTCATTCTTTTGAAGCATCTCGGCCTTCGCGGACCTCAAAAACCTATTCACGATGCCTTCGGTCATCGTGCGGACCATGGTCGCCTGCGGGGTAGAGCAAAACAATATTTTAGAACCAAGAAAAAATTTGGCATGACTTTCCCTAAAAATAAAAGAATGCTTAATGCCAAAATTCTCGCCGAAACGGAAATTAATCAACATTCCGGCAAAATATTGGCAACTATCGCATTTCAAATACCGGTACGCCTCCAAACACAAACACATATGCAACACCACAAACATATGCAACACCACGAACATGCATAGATCTAGCTAGGCCATAAAAAGTGCATTTGCACATTGTTGTAGGGAGAACAACATAAATATAGCTTCCCCCCTTACTTACCTATCAAAACAAGGTAATTTAACCACTTAATTTGAATGAATCTATGGTGGAAATGAGGTGAAAAAGAGGAGGCACCCGAGACAAGGAGGAGGCGGCGGAGAGAATGAAGTGGGGAGAAAGTGAGTGTGGGTAGGAGAGGTTGTCCAAAATATCTTGTTGCTGCCCACTTACTAATGGCGCACCAACCATAAATGCGCCATTAGTAATCCAGGTTACTAATGGCGCACCTTCTGGTGGTGCGCCATTAGTAGTTTTGCAAAAAAAAACATACTAATGGCGCACTGCTCCACAGTGCGCCATTAATGGCGCACGGCGGAAAAGTGCGCTATTACTAGTTTTGCAAAAAAGGGAATAAAAAATATAATAAAAAAACAACATTAGTGGCGCACTTTCCGACAGGTGCGCCATTACTAGTTACAACTAGTAATGGCGCACTTCGTTTGGATGCGCAATTAGTATGTTTGGACAGGCGCACTAGTTCAAAAAAAATTTGATACTAATGACGCACCTTGGGCCAGGTGCGCCATTAGTAGTTTCAACACTAATGGCGTATCAGAAGGTGGTGCACCATTAGTTTTCTAGTAGTGACCTACGCCCCCCGGAAGGTAGCACCTCCCAATACCAGCCCGGCGGAGCCCAGTCCCGGACGTGGCCCCTCTGATCAAGCCGGCCTCCTCCGCCGAGTCGACGACGAGGATGCGGGATAGGCATCATCGACGTCGATGCAGGATTAATTACTTGAACTAAAAAAATAAACTAGTTCTATAATTTTCTTGCTAAAAATAAACTACTTCTATATATAGTAAAATAAAGTAGTTTTATTAAATCAACTAGCTCAACTACTAAGCACTTACTATAAATAAATAAAATAAAGTAGTTCTTACTAAAAATAAACTACTTCTATATATAGTAGAATTTAATAAAGTAGTTTTATTAATTAATCAACTAGTTCAACTACTAAGCAATTACTATAAATAAATAAAATAAAGTAGTTATTACTAAAAATAAACTACTTCTATATATAGTAAAATTTAATAAAGTAGTTTTATTAAATCAATTAGTTCAACTACTAAGCACTAACCTAAAATCGATATCTAC
>NC_041393.1:770408236-770423525 GCF_002162155.2 Triticum dicoccoides | reverse complement strand
GGCGGAGGGCGGAGGGCGACGGCGACGGGCGACGGCGTGGGCTCGGGGGCGCGGGCGACGGCGACGGCGGCGGGGCAGCCTGGGGGCGTGGATCGAGCTCGCGGCATCATCGGGCGGGGGAAACTGGCTTTGGTCCCGGTTGGTCGCACCAACTGCGACGAACCGGGACTAACGCCCCCTTTAGTCCCGGTTGGTGGCACCAACCGGGACCAGAGGCCTCTTTTTAGTAGCCCAAAGGGCGGGAAACAGAGGGCTTTGGTCCGGGTTGGTGGCAGCAACCCGGACTAAAAGGTGGACATTGGTTCCGGTTGGTACCATGAACCGGTACCAATGCATACCTTTAGTCCCAATTGGTGGCACCAACCGGAACCAAAGGTCGTGTGCTGGAACTGGCACGGTGCGGTGCTATGTTTAGTCCCACCTTGCTAGCCAAGAGGGGCTCGGAGTGGTTTATAAGCCCTGCCGAACCAACCACTTCGAGCTCCTCTCTACTGCAGGCTTACGGGCCTAAATACACTATCTGTGCATGTGGGCCTATTGGGCCTACTGCAGGCGTGCATCCTGGCCCTAGTAGTGGGTTTCTAGTCGTATGCAGGCCGTGTTGGCCCTCTAGGTGGCACTTTTTTCAATTTTCCAATTTTTTTTCTTTCTTTTTTATTTCTAATTACTTATTTATTTTCTTTTATGATAATTCTTTTTGCTATTAAAGTTTGTAACAAAATTCTAATTACTTATTTATTTTCTTTTATGATAATTCTTTTTGCTATTAAAGTTTGTAACAAAAAAGTTCTTTATGAAAATTCTTTTTGCTTTTAATGATTTTGAACAGAAAATGAACTCTGAAAAGGTTGAAAGTTGGCATGGTATCATCATTTCACCCACATAGCATGTGCAAGAAAGTTGAGAGGATTACGACAAAAACTGGATGCACTTCGTGTACAAAACGGACAATCTCTTTCGAAGTATCAGGATTTCATACGGAAACTCGTCTGTTACAAAGGGATTTCATTTTTTAAAACTTATTTGAACTCCTGACTTTTCGAGTGTTCAAAATGCACCATTCAAAGCCACATCATCAATTTTCAACCCTTTCTAACATCATTTGTTATTTTTCATGCATTTACTAATTGTTTTGAGCTATAAGACCCTGAAATTGAAAACCAGTTCAAATGAATTATGGAAAGGTTGAAAGTTGGCATGGTATCATCATTTCATCCACATAGCATGTGCAAGAAAGTTGAGAGGGTTACGGCAAAAACTGGATGCACTTCGTGTACAAAACGGACAATCTCTTTCGAAGTATCAGGATTTCATACGGAAACTCGTCTGTTACAAAGGGATTTCATTTTTTAAAAACTTATTTGAACTCCTGACTTTTTGTGTGTTCAAAATGCACCATTCAAAGCCACATCATCAATTTTCAACCCTTTCTGACTTCACTTGTTATTTTTCATGCATTTACTGATTATTTTGAGCTATAAGACCCTGAAATTGAAAAGCATTTCAAATGAACTCTGAAAAGGTTGGAAGTTGGCATGGTATCATCATTTCATCCACATAGCATGTGCAAGAAAGTTGAGAGGGTTACGGCAAAAACTGGATGCACTTCCTGTACAAAACGGACAATCTCTTTCGAAGTATCAGGATTTCATATGGGAACTTGTGTGTTACAACAGGCATTTCAAATGAACTACGAAAAGGTTGAAAGTTGGCATGGTATCATCATAATAGTTGTGGAGAAAGTCTTCACTTTTTCTTCGCTTGAGTCCTTTCCTTATTGCGCCGTAACCATGTATAATCTTCATCATTTATCAGGATGCTTGGGCCAGCCTTGATATTGAAGGGAGGAATTTCATGAAACTTTTCATAATCTTCGGACATGTCTATCTTGCCCTCCACTCCCACGATGTCCCTTTTTCCTGAAAGAACTATGTGGCGCTTTGGCTCATCGTATGATGTATTCGCTTCCTTATTTTTTCTTTTTCTCGGTTTGGTAGACATGTCCTTCACATTGATAACGTGTGCCACATCATTGGCTAGGACGAACGGTTCGTCAGTGTACCCAAGATTGTTCAGATCCACTATTGTCATTCCGTACTATGGGTCTACCTGTACCCCACCTCCTAACAGATTGACCCATTTGCATTTAAACAAAGGGACCTCAAAATCTACTCCGTAGTCAAGTTCCCATATGTCCACTATGTAACCATAATATGTGTCCTTTCCCCTCTTGGTTGCTGCATCAAAGCAGACACCGCTGTTTTGGTTGGTGCTCTTTTGATCTTGGGCGATCGTGTAAAATGTATTCCCATTTATCTCATATCCTTTGTAAGTCATTACAGTCGAAGATGGTCCCCTGGCCAATGAGTACAGCTCCTCACAAATAGTGTTTTCACCTCTGAGACGTGTTCCCAACCAACTGCTGAAAGTCCTGATGTGTTCACATGTAATCTAGTCGTCGCACTGCTCCGGGTGTTTGGAGCGAAGACTGTTCTTGTGTTCATCGACATACGGGGTCACCAAGGTAGAGTTCTGTAGAACTGTGTAGTGTGTTTGAGACCAAGAATATCCGTTCCTGCATATTATTGAGTCCCCTCCAAGCATGCCTTTTCCAGTCAGTCTCCCCTCATACCGCGATTTAGGGAGACCTATCTTCTGAAGGCCAGGAATGAAGTCAACACAAAACCCAATGACATCCTCTGTTTGATGGCCCATGGAGATGCTTCCTTCTGGCCTAGCGCGGTTACGGACATATTTCTTTAGGACTCCCATGAACCTCTCAAAGGGGTACATATTGTGTAGAAATACGGGGCCCAGAATGACAATCTCGTCAACTAGATGAACTAGGACGTGCGTCATGATATTGAAGAAGGATGGTGGGAACACCAACTCAAAACTGACAAGACATTGCACCACATCACTCCTTAGCCTTGGTATGATTCCTGGATCGATCACCTTCTGAGAGATTGCATTGAGGAATGCACATAGCTTCACAATGGCTAATCGGACGTTTTCCGGTAGAAGCCCCCTCAATGCAACCAGAAGCAGTTGCGTCATAATCATGTGGCAGTCATGAGACTTTAGGTTCTGGAACTTTTTCTCTGGCATATTTATTATTCCCATTACATCCGACGAGAAGCCAGTCGGGACCTTCATACTAAGCAGGCATTCAAAGAAGATTTCCTTCTCTTCTTTGGTAAGAGCATACCTAGCAGGACCTTCATACTGCTTTGGAGGCATGCCATCATTTTCGTGCAAACGTTCCAGGTCCTCCCGTGCCTCAGCTGTATCTTTTGTCTTCCCATACATGCCCAAGAAGCCTAGCAGGTTCACGCAATGGTTCTTCGTCACATGCATCACGTCGATCGAAGAGCGGACCTCTAGGTCTTTCCAGTAGGGTAGGTCCCAAAATATAGATTTCTTCTTCCACATGGGTGCGTGTCCCTCGGCGTGACTCGGAACAGCTAGTCCGTCGGGACCCTTTCCAAAGATTACGTGTAAATCATTGACCAAAGCAAGTACGTGATCACCGGTACGCATGGAAGCTTCTTCCGGTGATCTGCCTCGCCTTTGAAATGCTTGCCTTTCTTTCGACATTGATGGTTGGTCAGAAGAAATCGACGATGGCCCAGGTACACATTCTTCCTGCATTTTTCCAGGTATATACTTTCGGTGTCAGCTAAACAGTGCATGCATGCGTGGTATCCCTTGTTTGTCTGCCTGAAAGGTTACTGAGAGCGGGCCAATCGTTGATGGTTACAAACAGCAATGCGTGCAGGTTAAATTCCTCCTACTTGTGCTCATCCCACGCACGTACACTGTTTCCATTCCACAGCTGTAAAAGTTCTTCAACTAATGGCCTTAGGTACACATCAATGTCGTTGCCGGGTTGCTTAGGGCCTTGGATGAGAACTGGCATCATAATGAACTTCCTCTTCATGCACATCCAAGGAGGAAGGTTATACATACATAGAGTCATGGGCCAGGTGCTGTGATTGCTGCTCTACTCCCCAAAAGGATTAATGCCATCCACGCTTAAACCAAACCATACATTCCTTGGGTCACGTGCAAACTCAGCCCAGTACTCTCTCTCGATTTTTCTCCCAGCGACCCGTGAGCGGGTGCTCTCAACTTTCCATCTTTCTTACGGTCCTCACTATGCGATCGCATCAACTTGGCATGCTCTTTATTTCTGAACAGTCGTTTCAACTTGGCACACCACATCACCTTCGCAGGAACTCTCTTCCTGCGGGGCTCGCCGTTAACATCACCAGGGTCATCTCGTCTGATCTTATACCGGGCATGCGTTCAAATCCTCGTACGCACCGCGGTAGAGGATGCAGTCATTAGGGCATGCATGTATCTTCTGCGTCTCCAATCCTAGTGGGCATACGACCTTCTTTGTTGCGTACGTATTGCCGGGCAACTCCTTATCCTTTGGAAGCTTCTTCTTCAATATTTTCAGTAGCTTCTCAAATCCTTTGTCAGGCACAGCATTCTCTGTCTTCCACCATAGCAATTCCAGTACGGTACCCAACTTTGTGTTGCCATCTTCGCAATTGGGGTACAACCCTTTTTTGTGATCATCTAACATGCGATCGAACTTCAGCTTCTCCTTTTGAATTTCACATTGTGTCCTTGCATTGACAATGACCCGGCGGAGATCATCATCATCGGGCACATCGTCTAGTTCCTCTTGATCTTCAGCAGCTTCCCCCGTTGCAGCATCATCGGACACAACGTCTGGTTCCTCTTAATCTTCAGCAGCTCACCCCGTTGCAGCATCACCGTATTCAGGGGGCACATAATTTTCATCGTCCTCTTCTTCTTCGTCGTCTTCCATCATAACCCCTATTTCTCCGTGCCTCGTCCAAACATTATAGTGTGGCATGAAACCCTTGTAAAGCAGGTGGGTGTGAAGGATTTTCCGGTCAGAGTAAGACTTCGTATTCCCACATTTACGACATGGAGAACACATAAAACCATTCTGCTAGTTTGCCTTAGCCACTTCGAGAAAATTATGCACGCCCTTAATGTACTAGGAGGTGTGTCTGTCACCATACATCCATTGCCGGTTCATCTGCGTGCATTATATATAATTATGTGTGTCAAAAGTAAGAAAATCAGACAAATATCTATCTAAAGTAAGAAAATCAGACAAGTATCTATCTAAAGGAAGAAAATCAGAAAGAAGATAAGAACAAGAGGCTCACGACGGTGGTGCCGGCGACGAGATCGGCGCGGTCGATCAACGGCGGTGAAAACGGGGACGGGGCGTGACGGACCGCTAAATCTAGACAAATCTCGGGGAAAATGGAGCTTCGATAGGAGAAAGCTTAACTAGTGTGGATCGGGCATTTCATCGAACACCTCATGTGCATAGGAGGAGAACTAGAGCACCCAAATGCCATCCCCTCGCCGGCTTGAAAAAACAGAGCACTGTGGAGTGCTCTGCCGCGGCGATGGGTATATATAGGCAAATTATTTTTCCAGGTTCGTGGCATGAACCGGGGCTAAAGCCCCCCCCCCCTTCTACACCGGTTCAAGGCATGAACCGGTACCAATGGCTGTGGGCCAGGAGCGCGGCCCATTGGTCCCGGTTCATGCCTAAAACCGGGACAAATGGATCCAGACGAACCGGGACCAATGCCCACGAGGCCCCGGCCGGCCCCCTGGGCTCAGGAACCGGGTCTAATCCCCCCCATGGGTCCCGGTTCGTGAAGAACCGGGACTAATGGGCTGGCTCGGCCCGAACGATAGCCCTGTTTTCTACTAGTGGAAATAGCCGGTTTTCACAAAGTCCTTAAGTGTGTCCTCAGTGACAATGGAGGGAACCCAGATACATGAAGTGGATGTCTTCGGCGGCATGGTAAAGAAAGAAACCTAAAATAAAGAATAATTTTGCCGATTTAAGTTGATTCATTAAGCCGGAGGTAAAACACTACAATAAATATTCAGCATGGCGGCTTAAAGGGGGCCTAATGACATATGACTAGTTATAACTGGTGAGGTAAGCCGCCATGATAATATTGATAGTTAAGATCTCTCAAGAAGGAAAAACTTCGCTAAGTGAGGGACAAACAGATTTCACAGACTGAAGCTATAACTTCGGATCTATGGCAGTTCAGAAAATGCAGCAAATTCTAAACCTAAATATCGCAGCAGCAGGAGAACTAGCACAAAGGCGAGATGTTTGCATATGTATAGCAAGTTTTGAGATAACAGGAGTGGAAACAGGTTCCGCGAGTCCTAAGGGATATATTTGGATTTAAAATAAGAGCTAACTAGAAGTACAGTGAAGAACGACGAAGAACTCAAAGAACTAAAGAAACCCTAATGGAGATCTACAGAGGAGAGGATAAGGGGCCTACTGGACCCGAGGAGCAATGAGGAGGCGCTGCAGTTTCTCTGGTCCCGTCCAGGTCGATGCAGTGGCCTAGGACGAGGAAGAGGTGAGCTCGCGGCGGCGGCGGAGCTCGAAGCGGCAGATGAGTCGCGAGAGGAGGAGGAAGACGAGAAGGAAAGGGGCGAGGATGAAAAGAGCCTGTCTGACCCTATTTATAAGGAGAAGGGTGAACAGGTAGGCGCGAAAAATGAGGAGGCCAAAACATGATTATCCAGCGGTTCGGACGCCTCAATTTTCGAAAAGGTCATTAAAGACAAAGATCCGTTAAGATATATTGGATATTGTGTAAAATTAATGACGGGTGACGTCATGGCGGGGTACCACGATCGTAGAAGATGATGTCATGGCGGGTTATGAGATCTCGCAGAAATGAAGATGGAATGATTTTTTCTAAGTGTTGAAGATTGACATGAATGAATTCAAATCAATCTGGGACCTAATGTTGGGGATGTAACTATTAGGTATAACCCGCCCAGGAGGGGCCGGGTTATACCTATGGCGATTCATGATGTGAAGCCCATAAGAATATTGAAGATGGCGGTTCATGATGCAAGGGCCCAAGGCCCAAAGGCGACTTAAGGCTCATAGGGGTAAACCGCCATGTACGTATGACCTGTATTGTAAGGCAAGTATATTTAGTCACCGAGCCAGACACGTTGTTTATGAGCCGGCCGGGACTCCGTGAGCCGCTGGGCGTCAACCTGTGTATATAAAGGGACGACATGGCGGCGGTTCAGGGCAAGAAACAAGAGATCGAAAGCTAGGTCAAGCGTATTCGCTCCCTGGTAATCGAGACATAAGCAATACCACCACAAACTGGATTAGGCCTTTACCTTCACTGCAAGGGGCCGAACCAGTATAAACTCATGTGTCCTTTGTCCCGTTTAACCCCTTTAACCTAACCTAGTTGTGATGGCTCCACGACTAAGTCCTCGCCCTAAGACATCTGGCGTGACTATTCCACAATAGGCGGCGCTCCGGCGAGGTTCTGGGCGGGGCCGGCAATGAGGGGGAGGCGCGGGGTCGGCGAGGCGGCGGTGGAGGGAGCCTCCGATGAGGACAGACGCGCGAGGCAAGGTCGCTGGGCTCTCCGGTGAGCAGCTCCGGCAAGGCGAGCTCGCGAGGGACGGCGGACTGGCGGCGACGAGCGGAAGCGAGGAGCGAGTGCGCGGCGGCGGCGGGACGACGGCGGGGAGCCGGACGGCGACAGCGGCGCGCGGGACGGACGGCGGAGTCGGCGACCTCCGGCGATGGCGCGGGCGAGCGGGCGCGGGGGCACCGGATCGGGCCCGGGGCGGCCCGGGGCGGGCTCCCTGTGGGCCTGGCGGGCCGCGGTGGAGTGGGAGGAGGCAGGGGCGATGTGGCGCAACATGAACACAAATCAAGTACTGTAATTGCATGGTCGGCCGCGCGCTGGGCGATGGCGCTCACCGCTCACCGCTGGCTGATTACGTAGTAGATGCTAGGGTTCTGGAAGAACTACAAGGAGAAGGGGGCGCCAGGAGAACATCTTTTGGAATCTGGAGACACAACATCGATCAATAAGCGCACATCTATATCTATATCTATATCTATATCTATACCTAATATTAAAAGACGGAAGATTTCATAGTTCTCTATAGGACATCCTGTATCTCCGTTGATTTTGTGTTAATGCTAAAGATAGACGGTTGAGATTTGAAAATAGATCTACATAAATTTACTTCAAATATAAGGCACGTACGCAACCCAGCACGTACTCGTCTATGAAGATTCCTTTTTTTAACAGTTTTTGGGAGTCTGGCCTGCACATAGAAGCACACGCACACACACAAAAACACACAATTCAAGTACGCAGCAAGGGGAGGTTAAGAGAAAGGGCACAAAACGCACCAAGGTAAGAACAACCAGAGGCGATTGCATCTAGTGTGAGCACCTGGAGACAAAAGAGCACGGGCAAGTGCTCCAAGCGGGCGGCCAGGAGCGAGCAGCACATAAATGTAAAGGCTGAAAAGAAGGCCGTCGGGCTCGTCAGAGGCGCATGTGTACCCAGCGGACTACTCAGCTGGCGATGGAGGCGTGGCTAATCCTTGTGAACGGCGAGATTATGCATGCAAGCACAACACGATGATGATGGATGGAGCTGTCACACAATACCCCGGAAATCATAAAGATGCAGCAAACCATCGGCGCCATCGTCATATTGTCATCGTGTCCACGTCGATCTCTCCAACATAGCCGTCCAGAGTGCGCCAATGACGCCGCCCACTACCTGCTACGTCCACATGCCATGCCTTCGGACAATGATGCCAGGCCCATGCACGGTTACGCTGAAGTTGCTTCACCAACTTGCACCTCGAGCGAAACACTTCACCACGTGGAAGCCACCGAAGACAAGGATGAGGAGCTCGGCACCATGACGCCGTGTCGCCGCTTGCCATCCGCTTCTTCATGCCGGATGCCGATGAAGATGGAGACACGGAGCTTGGAGTCAAGACGCACGCTCTCCACTTTATCAAGCCGGATGCCAACATCACAAGAGATCTTAACTAGAGTAGATATTTTTTTCTTCTGTGATCAATTACGACAATCTTTTATAATTAGATTACATGTACTAAGCACAATGTTGATGCTTGTCCAACCTAGTAATTAAAATGTAATACTCCCTCAGTTCCATAATATAAGGCGTATTGATTTCCATGCAAGTCAACCATTTGAATGTTTGACCAATATATAGAATAAAATAACAACATCTACAATACCTAATAGATAAAATATGAAACTATTTTTCATGATGAATCAAATGATATAAATTTTTTATTGTGCATATTGCTATAGTTTTCTATAAAATCGGTCAAACATGCACATGTTTGACTTTTCAAAAAATAAATACACCTTATTTAAAGGAACGGAGGGAGTAGTACACATGATGAGAAATAAGTTCACAACTTGTAGCTAATATGAATGTGGCAAGTTCTTTAAACTTTGGTGAGTTTGATGGTGGTCTTGCCTAGGTTCTGCCAAAGGCCCATAAGGAGCTCAAACAACTCATCGATATTGTCATCTTTGCAATGCTTGATTTCAATCACGTCCAAATTATCACACTTGAAAGACATAAGATTCTGGCTTTCGAGAGCAACATTGCGCCACTTGGCCCTTGATGTCCTCCTCTTCGAGCGATCTGTGAACTTTAGGTAGTATAAAACCATATAAGAAGATGTCTAGAAAGGCAATTAAGTGATGAAATATTGCATTAAATGCAAATATGGTTGAAATACCTCACAGTTCTGCAGAGTAAGCTTTTCTAAGCTCGACATGCTTTGGAGAAAGTGATCCAGTGTTTTAATATTTACGTTCGTTTTGAGATCACAACGGTTGATTAATAAAGTTCTCACATTATTGAACTGTGGGAGTTTATCTGAAATCTGTAGTAGGTTTACCTGAAACAGAAAAATAATATATTACTATTAATACTCACAAACAGAACTTTCTAACGGGGTAATTTGTCATATATCAAATGTCACAATATTTGTCTCATTTTTATCAAACAATGGAAACAAAAAGATTATATTAAGAAATAAAGATAATGTAAATTTGTATGGATGTTTATGGTGGTGTAATATCATTCAATAAAGGACAATAATCGATCGAGCAAATTACTACCCTTAGCATGATAAGATTTTTTTCTCATTAAATAAGTATATGTATATATTTTTTTGTAATGCAGCAGTACCTTGCTAGAACCCAACATTAACGGGGAATTAACCTAGGTGTGAGATCAATCGAGGCAATCTGTTATGAAATGAAGCATCATATATAGATCTAGTTGAGCAACGACATGAACACAAATCAAGTACTGTAATTGCATGGTTGGCCATAAAAAATAAATAGAATGAGGAGAGACTTACCATCATGTTGAAACCAAACAATTCTAGATGCGGTATGTTAAATATCGTGTATAAGTTGTCCAAAAAGCTAGCCTTTGTGTGGTACCATGATGTCACACATAGTGATGCCTTGAGGAAGGAAGGTGTGTCTGTTACATATATACCATCAGGGCCAGCCGCTAGTTGACAAAGAAGCACGCAAAGACGTTAGCCTTGGAGCAGCGACCACAATTCCATCGGAAAACCCGTGATGGCCTACACAGTCATCAATTGTGAGGTGTGTTAGGCTTCCGGACGCAATGCCGCCAATGCGGTAGAAGCACTTAACGAGACTCGGATGCTCAAGAACAGGGTACCCGGAACGGAGCTGCTCTGCAAAGCTATCGTCCAATTGCACACCATGCATGAAGGAGCGGCGTTTTGTGAGGCGATACGATTCGGATCCCAGGTCGGGCCGGGGCCGGGGAGGGACCATGCATTTTCCCCAACCCCAACTTGGGTCCATGTGAATGTCGATCACCGCACGTGCTGATCCATCTCCAGCACGCCTGCCGGTCATCGTAGTTTACGGACGGGACATGTATACGGAGCCTATCCAATGACGGGACGCTGTGAAGCAGCAAGAGCTTGTCGCTGAACTCCTCGAATGGCCGCCACTCCTTGGCGCATACCTTCTCTTGTCCGTAGTCTGTTACGCAGCACTTTGGGCTTCGACAGCGGCGGGCTTGACGGCGGAACACTGTGAAGTCGATCCATCTCCGGCTTGCCTTTTTTTTTGTTGCTTATTAACTACGTGCACCGCTTATTCCGAGCGTTGATTGCGTTAGCGGAAGAAAAGGAGCCCCGTGCGTGCGTGCGTGCGATCTGACGTCATGCGTCGATCGCTTTTTTTTTTGTTTCTCCGTCCGTTAAATATTGTGGGATTGACTGTTATGTAGCCGGCTCCATGACGTTGGCGCGCCCGTCGTCGCGCGCGTGCGTCAGCTCGGGCACTACGTGCTTCTTCTTCCCGCCGCACCATGCATGACCTGACCTTCGTCGTCTTCGCCAGTCCATCACTCCCCCGTGCATCATGCTTGCGCACCAATCACTTGTCTTGGGTCCACTTGATTCATCAACGAGCTCAATTTCACGAATACATCTTTTGCCCTCCGCGCGGCGCGGCGTCTATTTTTCCTGGTTGCCATCGTCGCGGTCCGGCCCACCGCGCCGCAGTGATACGCACACACGCACGTCGCTACCCCCGTCCTTCTCCAGCGGTTTCCCTTCGTCGTCGTCGGCGGGGAATCAATCCAGCGGACCGGGGTTCCTTCCTTGCTTGGTGGGGTTACAACCGATTTGGCCTGACGGCGGCGAGCGCCGGTTGATTGATTGATGGATCAACCCCCGGATGATGTGCTCGCGTCGCTGTGCCAAATCCCCCATTATTTACCTCGCGCACCTCTACCCAGTAAATGATGAGGAAACCGATATAAATCATTTTTCCCAGCCCCTTTTTTTTTGCTTTGCATAGTGCTTTGATCCCAGGGTTGCTGACGCTCAGGGGAAATTCCTGTGGTTCTGCAGATCGTCGCGGACAATGTGGGGGCGAAGAGGAAGAGGCCCATGACAAGCATGCCACCCAGTAAATTTCTCGAAAAGCATGATACCTCGATCTACCGTCGATGGTTCATGCATGACCCCGTGCACCGGTGCCAGGCAAGGACCATTCGTAGATATGGGCACTTTTTTTTTTCATGCATCGTTACTAACCAACGAGGCGTGACATTTAGTTTAATTGGTTGAAAGTTAATAAAGAGTGGACCCCATTTAATTTAGTTGGTCAAGCAAAAGGAGAGAAGCACATATTGACCGATCAAACGATCCCCACGCCATCTTCTCCCTCCTAGCAACCCCCGACGGTTGAGATTGACTAAAAAAGGGGATGGATCCGTGTGACAACCCAATCGACCAATCACGGACAAGCAATCCGTGGCTCCTCTCCCACCAACCCTACCACCAGTCTCATCCATTAGTAGTAGAAAAACAAATAAATGAAGTGCAATTTCCGATGTCCTCGCCGTCCTCCCTCGAAGTAAGTACACGGTCATCAGTTGTTAGATCCGTCCTCCTCCTACCTTTTTCGCCCACGCCCCCGACGCTCCGCATCCGCATCCGCCTTCCCCACTCCCCACCCAACCCCTCCATCCCACTCGCTGCTCGCCGCCGATCCCCAATCCCGCGACGACGGCGTCTCCTCTCCGGTCGGGTCCGTGCGCGCGGAGGAGCCTCCGTGACCGTGGTCGGGCAGCAGAGCACCGCCGCCTGCTGTTCTACCCAACCAACCAAGCACCATCGCCGACTGGATCACCATATCATCTCCTCTCCGGTCGCCGTGGAGGACCGCCGCGTCCAACCAGAGTTTTGGATTTCGTCCGAAAAAAATGAAATTCCGGCGAAATTCGTCCGTTTCGTTCAGCCCGGTAGATATGTTAGCCGGCCAAAATTTTCGGCCCTATTTGATTTTTTTGGCCCATTCCAGTGTCCGGCCCAGCCTGGATAGCCCTTCCCACGAAGTAAAAGGCCTGAATAAACTCGTAAACCTAAACGGCAACAAATTCCCCACATCTCTTCTAGCGGCGGCGCCTTCCTCGGTCCCGATCCAGATGTGCTCGCGCCGCCGCCTCCTGAGCGCATGGCCTCGGCCACAAGGGGCTGGCTGACCGTTCCATATGCCTCTATCCGGCAGCTTGGTGCAGCGACGAGTGCAAGTATGGCCCTAGCTCGGTCGTTGGCCATAGGACCTGCGTGCGGCCGGAACGGGATCAGGAGTGAGCAGCATGATTGGATTTTGCTACAACTGAAGCGAATCATGCGTGCAAGCAATCAATTGGTAGTTGCGATTATGTAAGATCCTTATTTGTTTCCTTTGCTCCAGGATTTCAATTTTTGGTAGAATTCCGGTCGTTTTTCGTCAAAATTTCGCTCGTTTTTCATTCAAAAATTCGAATTTTAATTCAGTCTTTTCGTCCGGAATTTTCCGAAAAAATCCGAAAGTACCGAATTTCGCCCATTTCGTCAGGGAACGGTAAAATTTGCAAAACGAAATCCAAATCCTTGCGTCCAACCTCCCTCCCTCCTTGACGGCGCCCGAAACCTTCCACCATGGCCATGGCGAGGGCGAGCTAGCCAGCAGCAGGTCAGATCCCTCCTCCCCCCTCCCCTCTCGTCTTCTCCTCTCTTTCTCTGAACCCTGCTGCCTCGTCTGTCTCTGATGGTGCAGCAGCAGGTCAAGCGTCTTCAGTTCACCCCACCTCACCTCAAACTGAATCTGAATGAATACCTCAAACTGGCTGAACCAAATTAAAGCCTGCACGCATTTGGTGCTTCAGTTTTGGTTGGATGACATGGCGACGTTTTGGTTCATCACCTTTGAACCAAATTAGAGCATCCCGTATGTATGTATTGCATCAGTTTTGGATGACTCAACCTAGCTAGCTAGAGCAAATTGTGTGTGTGTGTGCGCGTGCGTGTGTATCCACTCCACTGTGTATGTATGTACGCATTACATTTTCTTTTTTAACTGGACAAGGGCACTGCAGTCTTTCATTGTCATATAGATTATTGCCCTGAAAATGTTGTGGTTGCTCCTCAATAGACCGGCGGTTTAATTTGTTTTCTGCTAAAATCAAGTGTAACTACCGAGGCATTAACTTCCAATCTGCCCCTCATAAGAGATGGGGTTGATTTGTTGCTGGTTGCTCTTGTGCTATATATAGCAGGGCACATAGTATACAGTAGTCGTCAAACTAAAACAATAATACATTGTTTCCTTCCACACAGTTGTCGGAGACACACACTTTTGAATATTTCCACACTTATGTGTTTTCATCAGTCAGTAGAATAAACAAGGCGAGTGGATTAGTTAGCAAAAACATAACTGTGTCGAAATATGTTATACCTGCTAGTATTATTATTACTTTGACCGGAAAACTAGCTCCCTGATCTGATATATAGATTTTCTTAATGAAAAGACAACTACAGCAGCGAGAAGGGGACACTTAGAATGTTTTTCTGTGTCAAGGAATAGGAATAGTGGCCTTGAAGTTGAAACCTTAACTAGATACTCACCCTTGCAGTCATACTTCGTGTTTTTGTTAACAATTTTCCTGTTCGTGATGTATATTCCGTTGATCCGAATCTTGATTCTTCTGCATGTATGGTTTCAGTACTGCCACTTGTCAACGAGAATATGGATGTCGCGTATACTGCATGTGTACGATGTATTTTTGTTTGAAGTCAAATAAATATGCATACAGACGAGGGGAGCCGGACATCCATCTTCACCTCAAACAAACTGAACCAAAGCGTACCCCATTTCTGAATGAATATCGCAAACTGAACCAAATTTAAGCCTGCACTTTCTTTCTATGGTTTGGTGCTTCAGTTTTGGATGACACGCCGTTTTGGTTCGTCACATTTGATGCAAACTAGAGCATCACGTATTGCTTCAGTTTTGGATGACTGAACCTAGCTAGAGCAAATTGTGTGTGTGTGCATGTATCCACACCTCTGTATGTATGTACACATTACATTTCCTTTTCTAACTGGACAAGAGCACTGCACTCTTGCACTGTCATATATATAGATTATTGCCCTGCAAATGTTGTGGTTGCTCCTTAATAGACTGTCTTTTAATTTGTTTTCTGCTCAAATGAAGTTAACGACTGAGGCATTAACTTTAAATCTGCCCCATGATGAGATACATGGGGTTGATTTACTGGTTGCTTTTGTACCATACAGCAGCAAGAGAAAAGGAGGTGGAGCAGCGGGCCAACATCCGCCACCCAGCAACATCTGCAGACCAACGTGGTGAGCTTCCCTTCCCCTCTCCCTCATCTACCCCACATCTGGATGCTTCAGTTTTGGATGACATGACGTTTTGGTTCATCACATTTGGAGAAAATTGTAGCAAACACTGTGTATGTGCATCACGTTTTAAATTTGGTTTAGTTTTGGATGACTGATCATGTAGCAA
>NC_041393.1:770183966-770195972 GCF_002162155.2 Triticum dicoccoides | reverse complement strand
CTAGATCCTTTAAGGCAAAATCCCTTCTCAAATCTGCCAACAAAGCTACAGTTGCATCTTGTGATGAGCTAGCAACAATTATGTCATCAACATAGACCAACATAAACATAATAGTTTTTCCTCTTCTAAAAAAGAACAAAGAAGTATCCCCCCTTGATGGTTTAAAACCAAGTGCTTGAAGTTTGTCACACAACCTGGAGTACCATGCCCGAGGTGCCTGTTTTAGACCATACAACGCTTTGTCAAGTTTGCAGAGATGATTTTCCTTGCCTTTAATCTACTAGCCTTGCCTTGTATCTGTCAATTTGACCATCTGCCTTTCTTTTAATCCTATAGACCCACCTACAATCAATGATATTTTTATTTTTTATTGGTGGGACTAAGTTCCAAGTCTTATTTTTAATAAGAGCATCATACTCATCATTCATGGCCCTCTTCCAATTTGTATCATTCAAAGCTTCTTGCAAATTATGAGGTTCACCAGTAGTTATCAGACCACCAAAACGAGGTTTGAGCTTGTCATACCCGACTGTTCCATCTGTACGAATTTGAGGTTTTGAAATACCGTGTTGTGACCGTGTTCGCCGAGTTGGCACATCAGGAGCTGCAGGTGCATGCGGCACAGAAAATCCACCGGAGGAGGGAGGATCCGCACGCGATCCCATGTCAGCGTGCGATCCCGTAGCAGATCTGTCGCCAGCAGAGGATCTTTCATCATGTCAGGGCAGATCGACATGAGAGCCCGTGCGCACGTCTCCCTCGCCTGGTTGGCCCACCTGGCGGCCCGCGAGAGGGGAGCCGGTTGGTCCACCTGATGACGCGCTGTCGGGAGATCCAGCGAGCGATCCAGTGCGCGCCACGTGTCGTTCCCGCGGCGGCGTCTGCGCTGTCGAGGCAGATTCGCCCCCTGGTCCGCCAGCGCTGCCTGCACCCGCTGAAGCTGCAGGCTCGGGATCGCCGCCCGCAGCACCTGAATCCTCCTCGTGTTCCGCAGTTTCGTCTTGTTCTGGCTGCATAAAATCATGCACAAAAACTGGATTTTCTCCACTGTTAGCAGCAGGATTAGGGCGAAAATTAGCCTGTTGATCAACTACATGTTCGTCCCCATGATCAAAGGGTGTAGACTCAGGTAATAAAAGGACTTCTGACCGGAGAGGGGTGCCTGCATTTGGGTTTAGATTTGCAAAGGGAAAAATTGTCTCGTCAAAAATAACATCACGGGATATATATACTCGTCCAGCAGCAACATCTAGGCATTAAAAACCTTTGTGAAGATTGCTGTAGCCAAGGAACACGCACTGTTTGGGACGGAATTCTAACTTTTTGGAATTATAAGGGCGAAGATTCGGCCAACATGCACATCCAAAGATCCGAAGAGAATGATAATTGGGTTGTTCTTGAAACAAACGTGTCAGTGGAGTTTCAAAATTAATCACTTTGCTAGGGGCGCGATTTATCAGATATGTGGCAGAGAGGAAAGCCTCATCCCAAAACTTCAAGGGCATGGAGGCATGGGCTAAGAGAGAGAGCCCTACATCAACAATATGTCGATGCTTTCTTTCTGCTGACCCGTTTTGCTGATGAGCATGGGGACAGGAGACATGGTGAGTGATTCCTAATTGACGAAAAAAGGAATTTAGGCGTTCATATTCGCCACCCCAGTCTGTTTGCATGGTGATTATTTTTTTATTGAACAACCTTTCAACAAGGGTTTGAAATTCATGAAAAACCTTAAACACTTCGGATCAGTGCTTAAGTAGATATATCCACGTGAATTTGCTGTAATCATCAATGAAAGACACATAATAGTTTTTCTTATTGATAGAATCACGGGCAGGCCCCCATACATCGGAGAAAATTTGCTCTAAAGGAGCTTTAGACACACTATTTGAACTAGGATAAGGAAGTTGGTGACTTTTGCCCATCCGGCATGCATCACAAACTCCTTCTTTATTCAACTCGCTACTAGAAAAGGGAATATTGTTCTGGCTAAGAACATGACGCACTATGGTGGATGACGGATGTCCTAGCCGACTGTGCCACCTTTCAACAGGCAGTTTATTTGCACCAAACGCTTGCTTGCTTGAACTAAAGGGAGCCGATGATACGGGGTAGAGACCTTGTCTACACCTGCCGCGCAGAAGGGTTTTCCTCGTTCCCTGTTCCTTGACGAGAATAAAAGTTGGGTGAACTTCAAGGACAGTATGATTATCAGTGGATAAGCGATGAGTGGAGATAAGGTTTTTGGCGGCATCGGGCACATGCAAGATGTTCTTAAGATGAAGATCACGAGTAGGGGCACGAACGGTAGTATGACCAATATTACTAATTTCCATACCTTCTCCGTTTGCAGTGTGGACTTGATCGTTGCCGTGGTACTTGTTGTGGACGGTCAACTTGTCGAGTTCGCTGGTGATGTGATCGGTGGCGCCAGTGTCCAGATACCAGTTGGTATCTACTCCATAGGACGAGGTTGTGACAGATCCGGCGCTCTTCTCGTTCTTGGTGTAGGAGATGTCGAAGCGCCGGTAGCATTCGAGGGCGGTGTGATTCAGCCTCTTGCAGATCTGATAGACGACCTCAGGAAGATCATCGATTCCTCCGTTGCCGTTGTCGTTGCCGCGGCCTCCATTGCCACGACCACCGCCTCCATTGCCACGGCCTCTGTTGCCGCGGCCACCTCCTCCATTACCGCGTCCACCATTGCCACGGCCACCTCCACCGCGGCCAAAACCACCACGGCCACTAGAGATAGTATTGGCCGAGGACTGGGAGGAGTGGTTGCCACCTTCGAACATAGCAAGACGCTTTTCAAAACCGATCAACTGAGAGTAAAGTTCAGCTACCTTGATTGGTTCAGTCCTCGCGGCGCAGATGGACGAGACAAACGAGATGTAGTCGTAGTCTAGTCCGGCGAGGATGTAGGAGACCATGTCATCATCGTCGAGTGGCTTGCCTGCTGAAGCCATCTCGTCGCCTAGCGCTTTCATGCGCCCGATGTAGTCGGCGATGGTCGCGGTGCCCTTTTTGGTGGTGGAGAGGGCGATCCGCGTGTTGACGATGTTGGCCTGCGTCTGGGAGAGGAACATCTCCCTGATGGCGGTCCATGCCGCGGCGGCCTTGGTGCAGTGGGCGACTTGAATCATCACAGGTGGTGAGATCGAGTTGAAGATGAAGCTCAGCACCTGCGAGTCTTGCGCCAGGGTGACAAGATACGCCGGGTTTGGCACATCTGTCGGCTTACCGTCTTTATCGGCAAGCTTGGGCTCCGGGAACGGGTGATCAGGGTTGAGGTGATCAATCAGCTGCGCTCCGCGGATGGTGGCTAGGGCTTGTGCACGCCAGACCAGGTAGTTGCCCCGGTGCAGCTTGTCAGCGATGGGAATGAGGGCGTAAGCGGCGGCGGCGGAGCTGGAGCTAGCCATGACTAGGTTTGGATGTTGGAGAGGAAGTTGGCTCTGAATACCATGAAAGATTGGATGAAGCGTATGCCTCTGGCAGGGACGGGTTGCGTGTTATATAGGCAAAGGAGTTTACAAGATTTGGTAGTTCGGTTGTTGGATTGATCCTCAAGAAAGATATACAAGATGAGGATGAATCCTAACAACTACAACTACAGATTACAACAACCACGCAACGCGCTAGCCTACCGGGCGTACTGGACGTATATACGGTTTATATTTATACCGTATATACATGTTACAATGTATTCTAACAGGCCTCTTCCAGCAGTGACGAGGTGAATGGCACGACGGGGGTAGATATTTTTTTAATGGCAGTGGTGGCGCCTCGAAGTCACTCGAGAGCAACCCGGGAGGCTATGGTTCAGGTTCAGATTGGCTAGGCTATTATATCTAGGGACCTAAATATTTTTAACCTGATCAAGGAACCATATATATGTGACAGAAGCGCAGAACGCCAAAATCGAACACTTCTGTGGCTAGGTAGCGATGAAAAGCACAAGAAAAGCCTTCTCAAAATATGGGGCAGCCGAACATCAGAACAGATCTTAACTAGAGTAGATTTGTTTTTCTACGATCAATTACGAAAATCTTTTAAAAAGACGTAACGTGTACTAAGCACAATGTTGATGCTTGTCCAACCCAGTAATTAAAATGTAATAGTACACATGACGGGAAATTGTAATGGAAACCTTAAGTTCACAACTTGTAGCTAATATGAACGTGGCAAGTTCTCTAAACTTTGGTGAGTTTGATATTTGTCTTGCCTAGGTTCCGCCAAAGGCCCATTAGGAGCTCAAACAACTCATCGATTTCGTCATCTTTGCTATGCTTGATTTCAATCACCTCCAAATTATCACACTTGAAAGACATAAGATTCTGGCTTTCGAGAGCAATATTTCGCCACTTGGCCCTTGATGTCCTCCTCTTCGAGCGATCTGTGAACTTTAGGCAGTACAAAACCATATAAGAGGATATCTAGAAAGGCAATTAAGTGATGAAACATTGCATTAAATGCAAATATGGTTGAAATACCTCACAGTTCTGCAGAGTAAGCTTTTCTAAGCTCGGCATGCTTTGGAGAAAGAGATCCAGTGTTTGAACACTTACGTTAGTTTTGAGATCGCATCGGTCGATTAATAAAGTTCTCACATTATTGAACCGTGGGAATTTATCTGAAATCTGTCGTAGGTTTACCTAAAACAGAAAAATAATATACTACTATTAATACTCACAAACAGAACTTCCTAATGGAGTAATTTGAAATATCAAATGTCACAATATTTGTCTCATTTTTATCAAACAATGGAAACAAAAAAATTATATTAAGAAATAAAGATAATGTAAATTTTTATGGATGTTTATGGTGGTGTAATATCATTCAATAAAGGACAATAATCGATCGAGCAAATTACTACCCTTAGCATGATAAGTTTTTTTCTGATTAACTAAGTATATGCATATACACAGCAGTACCTTGCTAGAACCCAACATTAACGGGGAATTAACCTAGGTGTGAGATCAATCGAGGCAATCTGTTATGAAATGAAGCAGCATATATAGATCTAGTTGAGCAACGACATGAACACAAATCAAGTACTGTAATTGCATGGTCGGCCGTAAACAATAAATAGAATGACGAGAGACTTACCATCATGTTGAAACCAAACAATTCTAGATGCAGTATGTTAAATATCCTGTATAAGTTGTCCAGAAAGCTAGCCTTTATGTGGTACCATGATGTCACACATAGTGATGCCTTGAGGAAGGAAGGTGTGTCTGTTACATATACCATCAGGCCAGCCGCTAGTTGACAAAGAAGCACGCAAAGACGTTAGCCTTGGAGCAGCGACCACAATTCCATCGGAAAACCCGTGATGGCCTACACAGTCATCAATTGTGAGGTGTGTTAGGCTTCCGGACGCAATGTCGCCAATGCGATAGAAGCACTTAACGAGACTCAGATGCTCAAGAACAGGGTACCCGGAACGGAGCTGCTCTGCAAAGCTATCGTCCAATTGTACACCATGGAGGAGCAGCGTTGTGAGGCGATATGATTTCGATCCCAAATCAGGGAGGAACCATTTTCCCCAGCCCCAACTTGAGTCCATGTGAATGTCAATCACTGTGGGGCTGTGCTGGACGCCCCTGCTGATCCATCTCGAGCACGCCTGCCGGTCATCATAGTTTACAGCCGGGACATGTATCCGGAGCCTATCCAAGGACGGGGCGCTGTTAATCAGAAAGAGCTTGTCGCTAAACTCCACGAACGGCCGCCACTCCTTGGCACATACCTTCATCCGCCCGTAATCAGTTACGCAGCACTTTCGGCTTCGACAGCGGGCTTGACGGCGGAACAATGTGAAGTCGATGTCGAGGCACGGTACGGAGCGCCAGATGTTCTTCCACCTTCGCGAGAGCACGCTTGATCGGACCACCTGCCCGGACTCGAGGAAGGAGAGGATGCTGTGGAGGAGACAGTCGGGTAGGTCGCTTAGACGGTCATCTTCGGCGCCGCGGATCCGCTTGCTGGGTGGCTCCATAGGCTGATTTTCGGTGGCATGAATCCGCTTGCTGGGTGGCTCCATCGATCGATCCATCTCCCGCCGGGATCTGGTCGGATTCCCCGACGATGTAGACCTAGCGAGCTAGGGCGAAGGAGAGGCTGCCCTATGCCCTCCGATCTGTTCCACTTGAAAACATATTCAGTTTCGTTACGTTTCCCTTGAAAACAATTTTTTCGCGAGTTTGGAGCAGATTGTCACGCGTCCTTTTTTTTAGACGCCAATTGGCCGATATATATACCTGACGTCTGGTTTGGGAGGTCCCGGACCGAACGGATCGTTCGGTGTAACGATCGATCGAACCGAACGTCCGTTTGGGAGCAACCCAGTACGAACGTTTCTTCGTGCGAACTAATTTTACTGGCCCAATAGGCACAATCCAGTCGGCCAAAAAAAGGTAAAAAAGGCACCGTAGTAGAGAAAAAGACATATTACAGAAAACATATATTCCCTACTGAAAAAATAGAGGAAAACATATTACAGAAATAGACATGTGTTCGCACACGAACACGTCACCGTGTACCTCCAATGCCGAGGGTGATGCACCGCAGCTCAAGTCGAAGGAGACCCGTCCGGAAGCGCGGTACGCAACCAATTCGGCAGGCGCTTTTGAGCACCCGAAACCCCACGCGCCTGGGAGGGACCCCGTCTGGACGCGCGACGGCTATGGGCTGCTCTAGGTCGGTTCGCGCGCCCCTAGAGCCTCGAGGATCGCTGCCCTTCAACGAAGAACGAACAAAGAACGAGAGAAAAAGAACAAGGGAGAGATGTAAAACTAGGGTAAAAAGTAGATTGATTGTTCGATTGTGTGTTGTTATTCAATCGTCCGTCACCCCTTAGGTATATAAGAGGCGGCTGGACTTCCCGTGCAAGGAAAAGACTTGGATTCACGTCCAAAACCCTAGTCAAATTCGGATTGGTGTCCGAACTTTCCAAAACTGTTCGGTTAAACTGGCTGCATCTTGCGGGTCTTTTTTGTGGTGGTAAACGATCTCGGATGGAAGCAAGTCCAAAAGCAATCTTGACCATTTCGACCATACGAACAACTTTCCTGTTGAACGGTTTTTGATCAGAGGTCATCTTGAGGGTCAAATAGCTCGCGCAAAAGATCTCTTTACTCGCGCTACCAATCAGACATGGCGTGTGGTGGGGCGCGCCATATTTCGCCTCGTGACAGGGCTGCACTCCGATTGCTCTAACTTTTGCATACGAACTTGGATTTGGACGATTTTTATATCAAAATCGATCGTTTCGACGAGACGAAGACAATCCATGTAGATCATTTTTCCATTTGAGGTCGTCCTAGGGGCTTAATCGGCCAAACTGTAGTCTGAATATAAGATTTTATTACTTTGAGCATAGTTTCGGCCTTCGAGATGAAATCGGACGGCGATGACCCAAACTTCAAAGATGTTCATATCAACAATATGGAACTCTTTCATGAAGATCAATTCTCCATTTGAGGCCATCTTAAATAAGTTATTGACCGTGCCAAAATCTGGTGTCAACACATGCCCCCCTGTTTTTCGGCAAAACTTGTGTGCCGAAAAATAATTTGCAATGTATTTGTTCTAAGGACGATGTCAACACTCCATCGGCCATTTACAGTTTCTTAGGGCGATAATTATATATCGGCCATGTTTATGCTTAGGGCGATAATTCTATATCGGCCATTGATTTTAATTTCTTGTTCACATCATACCTTATAACTGATTACCACCAATCGGCTTTAAAGAGATGGGAATGAACCCGTTCCTTGTAGCACTAAGGAAATCAAACTCCGAGAGGTCACACCCTGTTAAGCAAGTAACATCAGGATGATTTCAATCCACCGATGCATCGGCCAAAGCAACACAAGCCGAATTATCCGCGTGAATGACTTCTACCTCATCATCGACCCATTGTATTAAGAATTGATGCATGGTAGATGGCACACATTGGTTAGCATGAACCCAATCGCGGCCTAATATAACATTATAGTTACCTTGCACCTCGGAGATGAAGAATGTGGTGGCCAAAGTTTTGCTTCCCACGGTGAGTTCCATGCACATCACACCTTTGGCCTCTGTCTTTTCTCTACCCTCGAATCCATTAAGTACCATATTGGTCCTCATCAATGCATCATCATCTAACCCCAACTTTTTGAAGACCGAGTAGGGCATAAGATTTACCACAGCACCACCATCAACGAGCATCCTAGCAACCGGCGATCCGTTAATATGACCTTTGAGGTACAATGGCTTCAAGTGTTTCACCGGTTCTCTTGGCTTCTCGAAAATAGCATTCTTAGGACCAAAATTCAGCTGGGCTACCTCCCCTTCTTCACCTATAGCACGAAACTCGGCAGGTAAGTAATATACCATATTAATATCCATACCTTCCCGAACCGGCGTAGATTCATAATCCACCATCTCGTCTTCATCTCCCAATGTGTATATTGGGCTTAAAGATTCCTCAATTGAAGGGGATGTTTCAGGCAGGGGCGGACGTACATTGAGGTGAGTGGGGGCCTGAGCCCCCACTCAAAATTTGAAATTCTACTAAGATTTGCTTGTATCTTCTGAAAAATATGCTTAAATTCTTTGAATTTTTATAGAATATGCCCCCACTCAAGTAGTTTGCCCCCAGTCAAAATACGTTCTATGTCCGCCACTGGTTTCAGGTAGTGTGGACGATGTAATAGGGGTCGCATCATCCTCTTTTGGTGGTGAAGGTGTTGCTGCAGCTAATGTAGAAGCATCTGTGTCTTGTTTTTGTTTAGGCCTCCACACTTGTTTTGTGAGTGCCATGGGCCGTATTTCACTAAACAATTTGTCCCTTTGCCTCTCCTCTTTGTGTTCTACATTCTCGTGGTTCCTCATGCATTGTAATCTCTTTTTCATGGTCTTAGTTAAACCGGGAGGACACCACTTAGGTTGAGTATATTTGGGATCCCTTGGTTTGGTCTTGCTTGTGCTCGCCTCATGATCATCAACCACGGAACCCTGCCGAACAATAACAATATCACCATTAGAAGTAGCCAGATTACCAACAACCGGCTTTTTGATCTCCTTTTGCTTGTCGCATTCTGAAATTTCCGCATTAGCTGACTTAACACGCCACACTTTTTTATTGGCCTTACTTGGAGAATTTTTTGTTGGCCGATTAGCACCATAACTCAAACGGCCTTGGGTGGGATAATAAAACCTCTCGCGAGCAGGCCTTCTAGGTGTTGTCTACCCCATATGGAAAGAATAAGGAGTGTGACGCCCCCGATTCAATCGTACACTAATCATGCACGCAAACGTGTACGATCAAGATCAGGGACTCACAGGAAGATATTACAACAGAACTCTAAAACATAAATAAGTCATACAAGCATCATAATACAAGCCAGGGGCCTCGAGGGCTCGAATACAAGTGCTTGATCATAGACGAGTCAGCGGAAGCAACAATATCTGTGTACAGACATAAGTTAAACAAGTTTGCCTTAAGAAGGCTAGCACAAACTGGGATACAGATCGAAAGAGGCGCAGGCCTCCTGCCTGGGATCCTCCTAACTACTCCTAGTCGTCGTCAGCGGGCTGCACATAGTAGTAGGCGCCTCCAGTGTAGTAGGAGTCGTTGTCGACGGTGGCGCCTGGCTCTTGGGCTCCATCGTCTGGTCGCAGCAACCGGGTAAAGAAAGGGGGAAAATGGGGAACAAGGCAACCGTGAGTACACATCCAAAGTACTCGCAAGCAAGGAGCTACACTACATATGCATGGGTATATGTGTAAAGGGCCATATCGGTGGACTGAACTGCAGAATGCCAGAATAAGAGGCGGATAGCTAATCATGTCGAAGACTACGCTTCTGGCAGCCTCCATCTTGCAACATATAGAAGAGAGTAGACTGAAGTCCTCCAAGTAGCATCGCATAGCAATAATCCTACCCGGCGATCCCCTCCTCAATGCCCTGTTAGAGAGCGACCACCGGGTTGTATCTGGCACTTGGAAGGGTGTGTTTTATTAAGTATCCGGTTCTAGTTGTCATAAGGTCAAGGTACAACTCCAAGTCGTCCTGTTACCGAAGATCACGGCTATTCGAATAGATTAACTTCCCTGCAGGGGTCCACCACATTACCCGACAAGCTCGATCCCATTTGGCCGGACACACTTTCCTGGGTCATGCCCGGCCGCGGAAGATCAACACGTCGCAGCCCCACCTAGGCATAAGAGAGAGGTCAGCACGCCGGTCTAAACCTAAGCGCACAGGGGTCTGGGCCCATCGCCCTTAGCACACCTACACGTTGCGAGGGCGGCCGAAAGCAACCTAGCCTAGCAGGCGTTCCAGTCCAATCCGGCGCGCGCCGCTCCGTCGCTAATGTCACGAAATGCTTCGGCTGATACCACGACGCCGGTTGCCCATAACTTGTCCCACGTGGCGGTTAGTGCGTATAAGGTCAACGACCCAACTCAAATCAAATACCAAGATCTCGTTAAGCGTGTTAAGTATCCGCGAACGCCAAACAGGGCCAGGCCCACCTCTCACCCAGGTAGTCTCAACCTGCCCTGCCGCTCCACCACAAAGTAACAGTCGGCGGCCGTCAGGAACCCAGGCCCACCTCTACCGGGATGGAGCCACCTGTCCTTTCAGCCCCCATCTCCGAACAGTATCACAGGCAAAGTAACAGTGTAAAGTAAATAGTATATGCCCGTGATCACCTCCCGAAGTGATCACAACCCAGTAGTATAGCATGGCAGACGGACAAGAGTGTAGGGCCACTGATGGAACACTAGCATCCTATACTAAGCAATAGGATAGCAGGTAAAGGTAACAACAGTAGTAGCAAGGACAGGCTATGCAGCAGTATAGGATTAACTGAAAGCAGTAACATGCTACACTACTCTAACGCAAGCAGTATAAAGAAGAATAGGTGATATCTGGTGATCAAGGGGGGGGGGCTTGCCTGGTTGCACTGGCAAGAGAGAGGGGTCGTCAACTCCGTAGTCGAACTGGGCAGCAGCAGCGTCGGTCTCGTAGTCTACCGGAGAGAAGAGGGGGAAGAAACAATGAATAGCATGTAAACAGATGCATATCGATGCATGACATGACAAGTAACGATGCTAGGTGTGCCCTAACGCGGTATGAGGTGATACCGGTGAAGGGGGGAAGCATCCGGGAAAGTATTCCCGGTGTGTCGCGTTTTCGGGCATAGGAGCCAGAGGAGGAAAGTCGCGAGTTCGATAGGTTAGGGGGGTGTGGCGGACGAACGGGCTGCGTATCCGGAATCGTCTCGTCGTTCTGAGCAACTTTCATGTTGAAAATAATTTAATCCGAGTTACGGATTAAAATATATGATTTTCTAAAGATTTTATTAATTTCTGGGATTTAATTAATTATTTAATTAATTCGAAAAATAGATTAATGACATCAGCATGATGTCATGCTAACGTCAGCAGTCAACAGAGTTGACTGGTCAACCTGACCAGTGGGTCCCACTGGTCAGTGACACATTTTAATTAGACATATTATTTAACCTAATTAGTATTAATTAGGGGGGGCACTGTCATTGACTACATAATTAACTAATTAACAGATCAGGTTAATTAGGTAACTAATGTGTAATTAGTTTTAATTAGTTGTTTAATTTAGTTAATCAAAATTAATTTAGTTAATTATTTCTTTAATTAATTAATTAATTAATTATTTTTATTTTTATTTTTATTTTTTTAAAATACGTCCTGTGTCGTGGGGCCATTTGGTCAGTGGCCCAGGGGGCATAACGGGCGCGCGGGCTTGCGGGCGTCCGACCCAGGAGAGGGTCCAGCGGCACAGACGGGCACCGGCACCGGGCGACGACCGGGACCGCGGCGAGGGTGGCCGGAATGGGGCGGCGTCGGCGATGCGAAGGCGGGCGGGCACGACGGCCGCTGCGGTCGTCGGAGCCGACGGGCACGGCGGAACGTGCGTGCACAGGCGGGGAAGCAGGCCGGCGGGGGAGGGGCTCCGGTGAGGCG
>NC_041393.1:770174248-770183294 GCF_002162155.2 Triticum dicoccoides | reverse complement strand
GTCGCCCGATCCCGATCTAGATCGAGGGAGTGGGGGGGGGGAGCGAGCGAGTCGTGGGGGGGAGTGCGTGGTGGTAGTGGGTTAGGGTTTCGGGGATGGGGGTTATGGGGAGGCCGGTTGGGCCAAGGGGGATTTGGGCCGGCCTGGGAGGTCGTGGCCCAGTTGGGCCGGTGGCCTGCTGGGCCGGAGCCCCGGGGGGGTTTCTTTTCCTTTTTTTGTTTGTTTTTTCTCTTTTGTATTTTCTTTTATTATTTGTTTTCTGTTTTAATTCATTTAAAAGTATTTAGGCATTTTATAAAAATGTGTTTACTGCACTATAATTACCTATGCCATTTTTGGCACTGCCCGAACATTTTCGTTTTGACTTTTGAAAACTTTGGGTGTTTGTCGCTAATTCATTTTTGAATTTGCAATGTTTTTGAGCTACCACTTAATTAGCAACAGTAACATAGATGACATGGCATCATCAAGAGAGTTTTACTGTAGTCTAATTATCCGGGCGTTACAAATATCCTCCACTACAAGAAATCTCGTCCCGAGATTTAGGAGGTAGAAGGAAACAGTGCGGGGTATTCATCGCGCAGGCGATCCTCGCGTTCCCAGGTGGCTTCATCTTCAGAATGGTGCGACCACTGGACTTTGAGGAACTTGATCGCCTTCTGGCGTGTGCGGTGTTCAGCTTGGTCGAGAATGCGGACCGGATGCTCTTTATAGGAGAGGTCCTGTTGCAATTCGAGCACTTCATGGTCCACTGCTCGGATTGGGTCCTTGAAGCAGCGTCGGAGTTGTGACACGTGGAACACATCGTGAACCTGAGAAAGGTTCGACGGAAGCTCCAGTTGTTATGCCACATTTCCACGCCTTTCCAGAATAGTGAATGGGCCAATATAGCAAGGAGCTAGTTTGCCCTTGATCCCGAAGCGGTGAGCACCCTTCATTGGTGTAACTCGAAGGTAAGCCTTTTCGCCAGGTTGATAGACCATGTCTTTATGATGACAGTCATACTGACTCTTCTGGCGTGACTGAGCAGTCTTGAGATTCTCGCGAATAATGCGGACTTGTTCTTCGGCATGTTGGATAATATCCGGACCGAAGAGTGGACGTTCCCCAGTTTCTGACCAGTTCAGAGGGGTTCGACACTTTCGTCCATATAACACTTCGAAGGGGGCCATCTTCAGACTAGCTTAATAGCTATTATTATAAGAGAACTCAGCATACGGGAGATATTCCTCCCATTTCTTGCCGAAGGAAATAACACAAGCTCGAAGCATGTCTTCGAGAACTTGGTTGACACGTTCAACTTGCCCTTGTGACTGCGGATGAAACGCAGTACTGAAAGATAAGTGAGTCCCCATAGCTTCTTGGAAACTTGCCCAGAATCTTGAAGTGAATAAGCTGCCACGGTCTGAACTGATAACCAGTGGAATACCGTGAAGCGAAACAATTCTGGACATGTAGAGGGTTGCAAGCTGACTAGCAGTGATCGTTTCTTTAACCGCCAGAAAATGTGCAACTTTAGAAAGCGGGTCAATGACGACAAGAATAGCATCATTACCTTTCTGCAATTTGGGAAATCCAGTGACAAAGTCCATTTCAACATGGTCCCATTTCCATTCAGGAATAGAGATAGGTTGCAGAGTACCAACAGGCCTTTGATGTTCTGCTTTGATACGACGGCAAACGTCACATTCAGCAACATAACGAGCAATATCTTGCTTCATATTAGACCACCAGAATCTCTGACGAATGTCTTGGTACATCTTGGTGCTACCAGGATGAATAGACAAAGGCGTATCATGAGCTTCTTTCATAACCCTTGGAGTCAAATTCAGGTTTTCCCTTCTACACGGTACCACTAGGCGACCTTTGAAGAATAAGGTACCTGCGTCATCCACAGTGAAGAATGAGGGCTTTCCTTCTTCGAGATAATGTTTAATCCTCACGACTTCATCGTCACATTTCTGTATCCATTTGATGGTGTCCACAAGATCTGGTCTAGCAACTATGGTATTGAAAGAACCCCGGGAAACAACATGGAGGTTCATCTTGCGAAACTCCGAAGGAGGGGAGCGAGTGCACCCGGAGGAACAATATGGAGGTTCAGCTTTCTGAATTCTTCAACAAGTGAGGGCTGAACTTTGCGAACCTGGAGGTGGTTGCATTAAGACTTGCGGCTCAAGGCGTTAGCCATTACATTAGCCTTGCCTGGTGTATAGGAAATACCCAAGTCAAAGTCTGCAACAATCTCCATCCATCTCTGCTGACGAAGGTTCAGGTCTGGCTGAGTGAACAGATACTTCAGACTTTGGTGGTCGGTGAAGATCTCGCAACGATTACCGAGAAGGTAATGTCGCCACTGCTTCAGTGCATGAATGACAGCAGCAAGTTCGAGGTCGTGAACTGGGTAGTTCTCTTTGTGAGGGCGTAATTGCCGAGAGGCGTAAGCAATCACTTTGCGCTCCTGCATTAGGACACAGCCTAATCCTTGACGGGAAGCGTCGCAGTAAATGACGAAGTCCTTCTTAGTATCAGGTGGAGCTAGTACTGGGGCAGAAGTCAACTTGTCGTTGAGTGCCTGGAAGCTTTCCTGACATTTGTCTGTCCATTGGAACTTGACGCCCTTATGCAACAGGTTAGTCAGAGGCCTGGCAATCTTGGGAAGTTCTCGATGAATCGACGGCAATAGCTGGCGAGACCGAGAAAACTTCTGACTTGCTTGACATTCTTTGGAGGAGTCCAATCAAGAATAGCCTGGACTCGTTCAGGGTTGACGGCAATACCATCCTTAGAGATGACATGCCCGAGATAGGTTACCTCGGGAAGCCAGAATTCACATTTGGAGAACTTGGCGTATAGCTGATGCTCTCGTAGCTTTTCCAGCACAAGACGAAGATGTTCAGCATGTTCTTCTTCGTTTTTGGAAAATACCAGAATATCATCCAGATAAACCACGACAAACTTGTCGAGGTAATCCATGAATATATAATTCATCAGACGAGAGAAAGTGGCTGGAGCATTGGTTAAGCCGAAAGACATGACGGTGTACTCGTATGAACCATATCGAGTCACAAAGGCGGTCTTTGGGATATCCTCCTCACGAACACGGATCTGGTGGTAACCCAACCTCAAGTCGAGTTTAGAGAACACTGACGAACTAGCCAGTTGATCATACAGATCATTGATCCGAGGAAGAGGATACTTATTCTGAATGGTAGCTTGGTTTATAGGACAGTAGTCTTGGACCAATCAGTTTGTCCCATCCTTCTTCTTGACAAAGAGGGACGGTGCTCCCCAAGGAGAGCAACTTGGGCGAATGAAACCACTGCGAAGAGACTTGTCGATTTCCTCCTTGAGCTCAAGGAGTTCATGCGGCGGCATCTTGTAGGGTCGCTTGGCTATAGGAGTGGTGCCTGGTTTCAAGTCAATGACGAATTCGACAGCTCTAGCAGGGGGAATCCCTGGGAGTTCTTCAGGAAAGACGTCTAGGAATTCACGCACGACGGGAATGTTTTCAATACCCTCGAGTGGTGCAGCGTTCAATGTATTCAAGGCATAAAGCCGTGCCTCAGCATTTTGCACCAGATGAGCTTGGTAAGTAACTATTTCATCTGAAGGGTGTAGCAGATGGACGGTCTTAGTGGCGCAAACTATAGAAGCAGTATGCGCCTTTAACCAATTCATTCCCAGAATGAGGTCAATGCTACATGACTTCAGTACGATGGGGGAGACAAGGAATTCCAGTCCTTCGATTTCAACGGGGACATCGTTGCAAATCATGGAGGTTCGACATTGGCCCGCAGGGGTGTGCACTAATAGCGAAGCGTTCATGTCTTCACTTTTAATGCCATGCATGAATGCAAAATCTTCCGACATGAATGAATGCGATGCACCTGTATCAAATAGAACGGATGCTGGTACTGAATTTACGAGGAGTGTACCCATCATAGTAGCAGGCTGGTCTTGAGCTTCGTTCAGATCAACGTGGTTGCCATGAACTCGACCATAAGGCTTGGCATTGTTGTTGCGGGACTGGTTGCTTCCACGGCCAGTTGCTGGAAGGGCCAGCTGATTCTGGTTCTGGTTGCATTCTCTAGCACAGTGCCCTGGTTGTCCACACCTGAAGCACAAACCATTATTGGGAGTGGGAACAGGAGCTTGGGGTGGTGGAGCTGGAAGCTTTGGCTGCCTAGTTGGAGGAGTAGGCAGACGAGGTGCAGCATAGGATTGCCTTGGGGCAGGTGCATTCGCTGGTACATGCTGTTGGGAATCCATATCTTGCGCTTCTGCGAGGACGGGCCCGAAGATGATCCCGTGTCACGGTTGCGCCTGTTAGAGCTCTGGTATTCCTACAAACTAGTTTCGACATTGATAGCTTTGTTCACCAAGGTGGCGAAATTAGCAAAGTCGTGCACTAGAAGTGCAAGCTTGATGTCAGCTTGAAGGCCGTCACGGAACTTCTCCTGTCTGCATGCATCAGTTGCAATGTCCTCTTCAGCATAGCGAGACAAGTCCAGAAACTCTCGCTGATAAGCTTCAACAGTCTTGTTGCCTTGGGTGAGGTTGCGGAACTCACACTTCTTCCGGTCCATGACTCCTTGAGGGATGAAGCGGGCACGGAAAGCAGCTTGGAAGTCTGACCAGGTGATAATTGTTCCAACTGGCAGAGTACGCTTGTGGCTGTCCCACCATTGAGCTGTGGGTCCCTTCAGGAAGAAGGAAGCAAAGGTGACATAGCTGGCAGGGGCTACATCGGCAGACTCCATCTCATAGGTGATGTCATGGAGCCAGTCATCAGCATCCAGAGGCTGAGTTGAGCTGCGGTACACAGTTGGGTTCAGGCGCATAAAATCCTGCAGAGTTACTGGGGTTGGCTGCTGGTTCATATTGGGGCGAGGAAACTGAGCCATCATATTCTCCATGAACTGGCGATTCATCTCAAGCTGTTGGATCATACCATCCATGTACTCAGGTGGTGGTGGGAAGTTGCCACCACGACCACGACCACCTGGTCTAACCATCCTGCTAATATATAACAGGGGGTAGTTCAGCAATTGAGAAATTTGCAAAGAACAAGAATCATTCATGATGAAACATGCATAACGAAAGCAGCACGATAGATACTACATAGTAGTCGGCATATCTTACAAAAGGGATCATGCATAGAGTTCGGTACACAGAGTTCAGTACATAGACTAAGACATCATAGGCGGCACGCAGGCTCGCGGCGATAGCAACTAATGCTAATAAGCAAGACTACATTAGTCCCACGCGGTACTGCGGAGGTAGCTGTAGCCTGAAAGCTGGTAGTGCGGCAGCGGATAGTCCTCCACATCAGTGGCCTGGGGGCCGCGGATACTCTGGTGCAGAACCCGACGCTCAGGTGGTAGAAGAGGACCAAGTGTGGGAGAGTAGCCTCCCACCTCTGGCCAACCGACACCCTGGGGCATCACGGTCCTGGCTGGGTAGATAGCTGAACACGGCAGCTCCCTGGATCGGACAAAGGGGTGCAACAGCGTCAGGGCACGGCAAAGGTGCTGACGGGTGGTGTACAACTCGTGGCGAAGAGCTCGGTTAGCTCGATCCAGCCAATCAGCATGCAGAACAAAGTTCTGATGGTAGAAGGGCTCTCGGGTGACAGTGGAGTAGGCAGCAGTGTAGTAACCCTCCGCACCAACATCAGATGCGATAGCAATGTGCCTGAAGGGGGAGGAGTCCAACTCCTGATACTCTCCACGAAGACGTGTCAGAGCAGCATAAGCAGCATCTTGGACTGCCATATCGATAGTCACCCCAACCCCATGTGCGGCGTGCAGCACAGTAGTGGAGTCATACTCCCGAGAGTAGAGGTGGACGATGGCACGGTACTGCTCCTGGTTAAAGTCCTGGTACTCCTCATAGACGGTGTACTCAGGGTGCCAGCGATAACCCAGATAGGTCATCATCTCAGCTAACACGGCAGGTGATCCCGAGGCACCAATGGCCGTCGTGTGGCGGACGACCTGCCTCGTGGGTTCCATCTGAAAACAAAGATGTTTCAAAGGAGTCAATGACAGTGTGGACACTGTTCAAATTACTACTCTAAAGAATAACTATGGCTTTATCCAACTTTGGGGTGAATGTGGTCGCGGGATCCTAGTGTTAGTTAGTAAATTTGTTTAACCCGAGTAGAAGAGAGTTCAGAGTCCCAGAGTAAAGGTCGAGGAGTAAAAGATCCTAGTACCACCCGATGGCAACATGGGCCCGTAAGGCACACAGCCATGTTAGTAAAAGTTTTAGCAATGTCTAGACTCGACTTCGGCCCAGGAGTGTGGAAGGGGGATTCCTACAGGCAGTCGGCTCTGATACCAACTTGTGACGCCCCCGATTCAATCGTACACTAATCATGCACGCAAACGTGTATGATCAAGATCAGGGACTCACGGGAAGATATCACAACACAACTCTGAAACATAAATAAGTCATACAAGCATCATAATACAAGCCAGGGGCCTCGAGGGCTCGAATACAAGTGCTCGATCATAGACGACTCAGCGGAAGCAACAATATCTAAGTACAGACATAAGTTAAACAAGTTTGCCTTAAGAAGGCTAGCACAAACTGGGATACAGATCGAAAGAGGCGCAGGCCTCCTGCCTGGGATCCTCCTAACTACTCCTGGTCGTCGTCAGCGGGCTGCACGTAGTAGTAGGCGCCTCCAGTGTAGTAGGAGTCGTCGTTGACGGTGGCGCCTGGCTCCTGGGCTCCATCGTCTGGTCGCAACAACAGGGTAAAGAAAGGGGAAAAGGGGGAACAAGGCAACCGTGAGTACTCATCCAAAGTACTCGCAAGCAAGGAGCTACACTACATATGCATGGGTATATGTGTAAAGGGCCATATCGGTGGACTGAACTGCAGAATGCCAGAATAAGAGGCGGATAGCTAATCCTGTCGAAGACTACACTTCTGGCAGCCTCCGTCTTGCAACATATAGAAGAGAGTAGACTGAAGTCCTCCAAGTAGCATCGCATAGCAATAATCCTACCCGGCGATCCCATCCTCAATGCCCTGTTAGAGAGCGACCACCGGGTTGTATCTGGCACTTGGAAGGGTGTGTTTTATTAAGTATCCGGTTCTAGTTGTCATAAGGTCAAGGTACAACTCCAAGTCGTCCTGTTACCGAAGATCACGGCTATTCGAATAGATTAACTTCCCTGCAGGGGTGCACCACATTACCTGACACGCTCGATCCCCTTTGGCCGGACACACTTTCCTGGGTCATGCCCGCCCGCGGAAGATCAACACGTCGCAGCCCCACCTAGGCATAAGAGAGAGGCCAACACGCCGGTCTAAACCTAAGCGCACAGGGGTCTGGGCCCATCGCCCTTAGCACACCTGCATGTTGCGAGGGCGGCCGAAAGCAGACCTAGCCTAGCAGGCGTTCCAGTCCAATCCGGCGCGCGCCGCTCCGTCGCTGACGTCACGAAATGCTTCGGCTGATACCACGACGCCGGTTGACCATAACTTGTCCCACGTGGCGGTTAGTGCGTATAAGGTCAACGACCCAACTCAGATCAAATACTAAGATCTCGTTAAGCGTGTTAAGTATCCGCGAACGCCGAACAGGGCCAGGCCCACCTCTCACCTAGGTAGTCTCAACCTGCCCTGCCGCTCCGCCACAAAGTAACAGTCGGGGCCGTCAGGAACCCAGGCCCACCTCTACTGGGATGGATCCACCTGTCCTTTCAGCCCCCATCTCCGAACAGTATCACAGGTAAAGTAACAGTGTAAAATAAATAGTATATGCCTGTGATCACCTCCCGAAGTGATCACACCCAGTAGTATAGCATGGCAGACGGACAAGAGTGTAGGGCCACTGATGGAACACTAGCATCCTATACTAAGCAGTAGGATAGCAGGTAAAGGTAACAACAGTAGTAGCAAGGACAGGCTATGCAGCAGTATAGGATTAACTGAAAGCAGTAACATGCTACACTACTCTAATGCAAGCAGTATAGAGAAGAATAGGCGATATCTAGTGATCAAGGGGGGAGGGGGCTTGCCTGGTTGCACTGGCAAGAGAGAGGGGTCGTCAACTCCGTAGTCGAACTGGGCAGCAGCAGCGTCGGTCTCGTAGTCTACCGGAGAGAAGAGGGGGAAGAAACAATGAATACCATGTAAACAGATGCATATCGATGCATGACATGATAAGTAACGATGCTAGGTGTGCCCTAACGCGGTATGAGGTGATACCGGTGAAGGGGGGAAGCATCCGGGAAAGTATTCCCGGTGTTTCGCGTTTTCGGGCATAGGAGCCGGAGGAGGAAAGTCGCGAGTTCGATAGGTTAGGGCGGTGTGGCGGACGAACGGGTTGCGTATTCGTCTCGTCGTTCTGAGCAACTTTCATGTTGAAAATAATTTAATCCGAGTTACGGATTAAAAGATATGATTTTCTAAAGATTTTGTTAATTTCTGGGATTTAATTAATTATTTAATTAATTCGAAAAATAGATTAATGACATCAGCATGATGTCATACTGATGTCAGCAGTCAACAGAGTTGACTGGTCAAACTGACCAGTGGGTCCCACTTGTCAGTGACACATTTTAATTAGACATATTATTTAACCTAATTAGTACTAATTAGGGGGGGTGGGCCCCACTGTCATTGACTACATAATTAACTAATTAACAGATCAGGTTAATTAGGTAACTAATGTGTAATTAGTTTTCATTAATTTTTTAATTTAATTAATCAAAATTAATTAAGTTAATTATTTCTTTAATTAATTAATTAATTAATTAATTTTTTTAAATACGTTCTGTGCCGTGGGGCCATTTGGTCAGTGGCCCAGGGGGCATAACGGGCGCGCGGGCTTGCGGGCGTCCGACCCAGGAGAGGGTCCAGCGGCACAGACGGGCACCGGCACCGGGCGACGACCGGGACCGCGGTGAGGGTGGCCGGAATGGGGCGGCATCGGCGATGCGAAGGAGCGCGGCCACGGTGCGACAAGGGGTTGGAGCGCGTCGGGACAGGGAGCGGGACACGGGGAGAGAGAGGGGGAGCTCAC
>NC_041393.1:770048287-770173912 GCF_002162155.2 Triticum dicoccoides | reverse complement strand
GGGGGGGGGAGTGCGTGGTGGTAGTGTGTTAGGGTTTCGGGGATGGGGGTTATGGGGAGGCCGGTTGGGCCAAGGGGGATTTGGGCCGGCCTGGCAGGTCGTGGCCCAGTTGGGCCGGTGGCCTGCTGGGCCGGAGCCCCGGCGGGGTTTCTTTTCCTTTTTTTGTTTGTTTTTTCTCTTTTGTATTTTCTTTTATTATTTGTTTTCTGTTTTAATTCATTTAAAAGTATTTAGGCATTTTATAAAAATGTGTTTACTGCACTATAATTACCTATGCCATTTTTGGCACTGCCCGAACATTTTCGTTTTGACTTTTGAAAACTTTGGGTGTTTGTCGCTAATTCATTTTTGAATTTGCAATGTTTTTGAGCTACCACTTAATTAGCAACAGTAACATAGATGACATGGCATCATCAAGAGAGTTTTACTGTAGTCTAATTATCCGGGCGTTACATGGAAAGCATAAGGAGCCATTGGGGGCTGCCCCCATCCTCCATTGAAGTCTCTCATGTAATATGGCACATAGGAGGGTTGTGACATCCATGGTATCGGTGCTAATGACCCATATGTTGGGGAACGTAGCAGAAATTCAAAATATTCCTACGCGTATCACCAAGATCTATCTATGGAGAGACCAGCAACGAGTAGAAAGAGAGGTTGAGGAAGACTCCATCCAGCAGCAGCACAACGGCGTGGTGGTGGTGGAGGAGCGTGGCAATCCCGCAGGGCTTCGCCAAGCACCACGGGTGAGGAGAATAACTTGGGAGAGAGGAAGGGGCTGCACCAAAGGCATAAGGTGTGTTTGGGAGGCCCTCCTACCCCACTATATATAGGGATCCCAAGGGGGGGGGGGTGCGCCAGCCCCTAGGAGATCCAATCTCTAAGGGGGCGGCGGCCAGGGGAGGAGTCCTCCCCCCCCAAGGCACCTAGGAGGTGCCTTCCCCTGCTGGGACTCTTCCTTTAGGGTTTCCCCAGGAGCATGGGCCTCTTGGGGCTGGTGCCCTTGGCCCATGTAGGCCAAGGCGCACCCCTTACAGCCCATGTGGCCCCCGGGGGCAGGTGGCCCCACCCGGTGGGCCCCCGGGACCCTTCCGGTGGTCCCGGTACAATACCGATGACCCCGAAACTTGTCCCGATGGCCGAAACAGGACTTCCTATATATAAATCTTTACCTCCGGACCATTCCGGAACTCCTCGTGACGTCTGGGATCTCATCCGGGACTCCGAAAAACATTCGGTTACCACATACAAGCTTCCTTTATAACCCTAGCGTCATCGAACCTTAAGTGTGTAGACCCTACGGGTTCGGGAGACATGTAGACATGACCGAGACGTTCTCCGGTCAATAACCAACAGCGGGATCTGGATACCCATGTTGGCTCCCACATGTTCCACGATGATCTCATCGAATGAACCACGATGTCAAGGACTTAATCAATCCCGTATTCAATTCCCTTTGTCTATCGGTATGTTACTTGCCCGAGACTCGATCGTCGGTATACCGATACCTTGTTCAATCTCGTTACCGGCAAGTCACTTTACTCGTTCCGTAACACATCATCCCGTGATCAACTCCTTGGTCACATTGCGCATATGATGATGTCCTACCGAGTGGGCCCAGAGATACCTCTCCGTTTACACGGAGTGACAAATCCCAGTCTCGATTCGTGCCAACCCAACAGACACTTTAATGCACCTTTATAGCCACCCAGTTACATTGTGACGTTTGGTACACCCAAAGCATTCCTACGGTATCCGGGAGTTGCACAATCTCATGGTCTAAGGAAACAATACTTGACATTGGCAAAGCTCTAGCAAACGAACTACACGATCTTTGTGCTATGCTTAGGATTGGGTCTTGTCCATCACATCATTCTCCTAATGATGTGATCCCGTTATCAACGACATCTAATGTCCATAGCCAGGAAACCATGACTATCTGTTGATCACAACGAGCTAGTCAACTAGAGGCTCACTAGGGACATATTGTGGTCTATGTATTCACACGTGTATTACGATTTCCGGATAATACAGTTATAGCATGAATAAAAGACTATTATCATGAACAAAGAAATATAATAATAACTTATTTATTATTGCCTCTAAGGCATATTTCCAACAGTCTCCCACTTGCACTAGAGTCAATAATCTAGTTCACATCGCCATGTGATTAACACTCACAGGTCACATCGCCATGTGACTAATACCCAAGAGTTTACTAGAGTCAGTAGTCTAGTTCACATCACTATGTGATTAACACTCAATGAGTTTTATGTTTGATCATGTTGCTTGTGAGAGAGGTTTTAGTCAACGGGTCTGAACCTTTCAGATCCGTGTGTGCTTTACAAATCTCTATGTCATCTCCTAGATGTAGCTACCACGCTCTATTTGGAGCTATTCCAAATAACTGTTCTACTTGGAGCTATTCTAAATTATTGCTCCATTATATGTATCCGGTCTCTCTACTCAGAGCTATCCGGATAGGTGTCAAGCTTGCATCGACATAACCCTTTACGACGAACTCTTTTAGCACCTCCATAATCGAGAAAATTCCTTAGTCCACTAGTTACTAAGGATAACTTTGACCGCTGTCCTGTGATCCATTCTTGGATCACTCTTGTACCCCTTGACTAACTCATGGCAAGGCACACTTCAGGTGCGGTACACAGCATAGCATACTGAAGAGCCTACGTCTTAAGCATAGGGGACGACCTTCGTCCTTTCCCTCTATTCTGCCGTGGTCGAGCTTTAAGTCTTAACTTCGTACCTTACAACTCAGGCAAGAACTCCTTCTTTGACTGGTCCATCTTGAACACCTTCAAGATCATGTCAAGGTATGTGCTCATTTGAAAGTATTATTAAGCATTTTGATCTATCCTTATAGATCTTGATGCTCAATGTTCAAGTAGCTTAATCCAGGTTTTCTATTGAAAAACACCTTTCAAATAACCCTATATGCGTTCTAGAAATTCTACATCATCTCTGATCATCAATATGTCAACAACATATACTCATCAGAAATTCTATAGCGCTCCCACTCACTTCTTTGGAAATACAAGTTTCTCGTAAACTTTGTACAAGCCCAAAATCTTTGATCATCATCAAAGCACACATTCCAACTCCGAGATGCTCACTCCAGTCCTTAGAAGGATTGCTGGAGCTAGCATACCTTTTAGCATCCTTAGGATCGACAAAACTTTCTGATTGTATTATATACAACCTTCCCTCACGAAAACTAGTAAGGAAACTTGTCTTGACATCCATCTGCCAGATTTCATAAATGCAGCTAATGCTAACATGATTCCGACGGACTTTAAGCATCGCTACGAGTGAGAAAATCTCATCGTAGTCAACTCCTTAAACCTTTCGGAAAACACTTCGCCACAAGTCGAGCTTCATAGATGGTGACATTACCATCCATGTCCGTCTTCTTCTTAAAAGATCCATTTATCTCAATGGCTTGCCGATCATCGGGCAAGTCCACCAAAGTCCATGCTTTGTTCTGATATATGGATACTATCTCGGATTTCATGGCTTCTAACCATTTGTCGGAATCCGGGCCCACCATCGCTTCTCCATAGCTCGTAGGTTCATTGTTGTCCAGCAACATGACTTCCAAGACAGGATTACGTACCACTCTGAAGTAGTACACATCTTTGTCATCCCACGAGGTTTGGTAGTGACTTGATCCGAAGTTTCATGATCAATATCATAAGCTTCCACTTCAATTGGTGTAGGTGCCACAGGAACAACTTCCTGTGCCCTGCCACACACTAGTTGAAGAGACGGTTCAATAACCTTATCAAGTCTCCACCATCCTCCCACTCAACTCTTTCGAGAGAAACCTTTCCTCGAGAAAGGACCCGATTCTAGAAACAATTCATATTGCTTTCGGATCTGAATTAGGAGGTATACCCAACTGTTTTGGGTTTCCTATGAAGATGCATTTTATCCGCTTTGGGTTCGAGCTTATCAACCTGAAACTTTTTCATATAAGCGTCGCAGCCCCAAACTTTTAAGAAACGACAACTTAGGTTTCTCTAAACCATAATTCATACGGTGTCATCTCAACGGAATTACGTGGTGCCCTATATAAAGTGAATGTGGTTGTCTTTAATGCCTAACCCATAAACTATCGTGGCAGTTCGATAAGAGACATCATGGTACGCACCATATCCAATAGGGTGCAACTATGATGTTCGGACACATCATCACACTATGGTGTTCCAGGCGGTATTAATTGCGAAGCAATTTCCACAATGTCTTAATTGTGTGCCAAAACTCGTAACTCAGATATTCATCTCTATGATCATATCATAGACATTTTATCCTCTTGTCACAATGATCTTCTACTTCACTCTGAAATTACTTGAACCATTCAATAATTCAGACTTGTGTTTCATCAAGTAAATATACTCAACATTTACTCGAATCATCTGTGAAGTAAGAACATAATGATATTCACTGCATGCCTCAGCACTCATTGGACTACACACATCAAAATGTGTTACTTCCAACAAGTTGCTATCTTGTTCCATCTTACTGAAACCGAGGCTTTTCAGTCATCTTGCCCATGTGGTATGATTTGCATATCTCAAGTGATTCAAAATCAAGTGAGTTCAAACGGTCCATTTGCATGGAGTTTCTTCATGCATATACACCAATAGACATGGTTCGCATGTCTCAAACTTTTCAAAAAACGAGTGAGTCCAAAGATCCATCAACATGGAGCTTCTTCATGCGTTTTATACCAATATGACTTACATGGCAGTGCCACAAGTAAGTGGTACTATCATTACTATCTTATATCTTTTGGCATGAAAATGTGTATCACTACGACCGAGATTCAATAAACCATTCCTTTAGGTGCAAGACCATTGAAGGTATTATTCAAAAATAGAGTAACCATTATTCTCCTTAAATGAATAACCGTATTGCGATAGACATAATCCAATCATGTCTATGCTCAACGCAAACACCAATCTCGGTGGTAGAGGGAGCGTGCGATGCTTGATCATATCAACCTTGGAAACACTTCCAACATATATCGTCAGCTCACCTTTAGCTAGTCTCCGTTTATTCCGTAGCTTTTATTTCGAGTTACTAACACTTAGCAACCGAACCGGTATCCAATACCCTGGTGCTACTAGGAGTAATAGTAAAGTACACATTAACATAATGTATATCCAATATACTTCTATCGACCTTGCCAGCCTTCTCATCTACCAAGTATCTAGGGTAATCCTGCTCTAGTGACTGTTCCCCTTATTACAGAAGCACTTAGTCTCGGGTTTGGGTTCAACCTTGGGTTTCTTCTCTTGAGCAGCAGCTGAATTGCCGTTTCATGAAGTATCCCTTTGTTCCCTTGCCCTTCTTGAAACTAGTGGTTTCACCAACCATCAACAATTGATGCTCCTTCTTGATTTCTACTTTCGCGGTGTCAAACATCGTGAATACCTCAAGGATCATCTTATTTATCCCTGATATGTTATAGTTCATCATGAAGCTCTAGCAGCTTGGTGGCAATGACTTTGGGGAAACATCACTATCTCATCTGGAAGATCAACTCCCACTCGATTCAAGTGATTGTTGCACTCAGACAATCTGAGCACAAGCTCAACGATTGAGCTTTTCTCCCTTAGTTTGCAGGCTAAGAAAATCATCGGAGGTCTCATACCTCTTGATGTGGGCACGAGCCTGAAATCCCAATTTCAGCCCTCGAAACATCTCATATGTTCCGCGACGTTTCGAAAACGTCTTTGGTGCCTCAATTCTAAACCGTTTAACTGAACTATCACGTAGTTATCAAAACGTGTATGTTCGATGTTCGAAACATCCACAAACGACGTTTGGGGTTCAGCACATTGAGCAGTGCATTAAGGACATAAGCTTTCTACTGTCCGCATAATTGCTACTTCAACTTTCAACTATATTTTCTCTAGGAACACATCTAAAACAGTAGAACTATAGCGTGAACTACGACATAATTTGCAAAAGGTCTTTTGACTATGTTCAGGATAATTAAGTTCATCTTATGAACTCCCACTTAGATAGACATCCCTCTGGTCATCTAAGTGATCACATGATCCGAGTCAACTAGCCCGTGTCCGATCATCACGTGAGACGGACTAGTTAACATCGGTGAACATCTTCATGTTGATCGTATCTACTATACGACTCATGCTCGACCTTTCGGTCTCCGTGTTCCGAGGCCATGTCTGCACATGCTAGGCTCGTCAAGTTAACCCTAAGTGTTTTCGCTGTGTAAAACTGTCTTACACCCGTTGTATGTGAACGTAAGAATCCATCACACCCGATCATCACGTGGTGCTTAGAAGCGACGAACTGTAGCAACGGTGCACAGTTAGGGGAGAACACTTCTTGAAATTTTGTAAGGGATCATCTTATTTACTACCGTCGTTCTAAGCAAACAAGATGCATAAACATGATAAACATCACATGCAATCAAATAGAGTAGTGACATGATATGGCCAATATCATATAGCTCCTTTGATCTTCATCTTCGGGGCTCCATGATCATCATCGTCACCGGCTTGACACCATGATCTCCATCATCATGATCTCCATCATCGTGTCTTCATGAAGTTGTCACGCCAACGACTACTTCTACTTCTATGACTAACGCGTTTAGCAATAAAGTAAAGTAGTTTACATGGCGTTCTTCAATGACACGCAGGTCATACAAAAAATAAAGACAACTCCTATGGCTCCTGCCGGTTGTCATACTCATCGACATGCAAGTCGTGAATCCTATTACAAGAACATGATCAATCTCATACATCACATATATCATTCATCACATCCTTTTGGCCATATCACATCACATAGCATACCCTGCAAAAACAAGTTAGACGTCCTCTAATTGTTGTTGCATGTTTTACGTGGCTGCTATGGGTTTCTAGCAAGAACGTTTCTTACCTACGCAAGACCACAACGTGATATGCCAATTGCTATTTACCCTTCATAAGGACCCTTTTCATCGAATCCGTTCCGACTAAAGTGGGAGAGACTGGCACCCGCTAGCCACCTTATGCACCAAGTGCATGTCAATCGGTGGAACCTGTCTCACGTAAGAGTACGTGTAAGGTCGGTCCGGGCCGCTTCATCCCACAATACCGTCGAAACAAGATTGGACTAGTAACGGTAAGCATATTGAACAACATCAACGCCCACAACTACTTTGTGTTCTACTCGTGCAAAGAACCTACGCAATAAACCTGGCTCTGATACCACTGTTGGGGAACGTAGCAGAAATTCAAAATTTTCCTACGCGTATCACCAAGATCTATCTATGGAGAGACCAGCAACGAGTAGAAAGAGAGGTTGAGAAAGACTCCATCCAGCAGAAGCACAACGGCGTGGTGGTGGTGGAGGAGCGTGGCAATCCCGCAGGGCTTCGCCAAGCACCACGGGTGAGGAGAATAACTTGGGACTGTTGGAAATATGCCCTAGAAGCAATAATAAAAGTATTATTATTATATTTCCTTCTTCATGATAATTGTCTTTCATTCATGCTATAACTGTATTATCCGGAAATCGTAATACACGTGTGAATACATAGACCACAATATGTCCCTAGTGAGCCTCTAGTTGACTAGCTCGTTGTGATCAACAGATAGTCATGGTTTCCTGGCTATGGACATTGGATGTCGTTGATAACGGGATCACATCATTAGGAGAATGATGTGATGGACAAGACCCAATCCTAAGCATAGCACAAGGATCGTGTAGTTCGTTTGCTAGAGCTTTGCCAATGTCAAGTATCTCTTCCTTTGACCATGAGATCGTGTAACTCCTGGATACCGTAGGAGTGCTTTGGGTGTATCAAACGTCACAACGTAACTGGGTGACTATAAAGGTGCACTACAGGTATCTTCGAAAGTATCTATTGTTTTATGCGGATCGAAACTGGGATTTGTCACTCCGTGTAAACGGAGAGGTATCTCTGGGCCCACTCGGTAGGACATCATCATATGCGCAATGTGACCAAGGAGTTGATCACGGGATGATGTGTCTCGGAAAGTTGAGTGGGAGGATGGTGGAGACTTGATAAGGTTATTGAACCGTCACTTCAACAAGTGTGTAGCAGGGCACAGGAAGTTGTTCCTATGGCACCTACACCAATTGAAGTAGAAGCTTATGATAGTGATCATGAAGTTTCGGATCAAGTCACTGTCATACCTCGTAGGGTGACAAGGATACGTACTACTTCAGAGTGGTACAGTAATCCTGTCTTGGAAGTCATGTTGCTGGACAACAATGAACCTACGAGCTATGGAGAAGCGATGGTGGGCCTGAATTCCGACAAATGGTTAGAAGCCATGAAATCCGAGATAGTATCCATATATCAGAACAAAGCATGGACTTTGATGGACTTGCCCGATGATCGGCAATCCATTGAGATAAATGGATCTTTGAGAAGAAGACGGACGTGGATGGTAATGTCACCATCTATGAAGCTCGACTTGTGGCGAAGTGTTTTCCGACAAGTTCAAGGAGTTGACTACAATGAGATTTTCTCACTCGTAGTGATGCTTAAAGTCCGTCGGAATCATGTTAGCATTAGCTGCATTTATGAAATCTGGCAGATGGATGTCAAGACAAGTTTCCTTACTAGTTTTCGTAAGGAAAGGTTGTATGCAATACAATCAGAAAAGTTTTGTCGATCCTAAGGATGCTAAAAGGTATGCTAGCTCCAGCGATTCTTTTAAGGACTGGAGTAAGCATCTCGGAGTTGGAATGTACGCTTTGATGAGATGATCAAAGATTTTGGATTTATACAAAGTTTATAAGAAACTTGTATTTCCAAAGAAGTGAGTGGGAGCACTATAGAATTTCTGATGAGTATATGTTGTTGACATATTGATGATCAGAGATGATGTAGAATTTCTAGAAAGCATATAGGGTTATTTGAAAGGTGTTTTTCAATAGAAAACCTGGATTAAGCTACTTGAACATTGAGCATCAAGATCTATAAGGATAGATCAAAATGCTTAATAATACTTTCAAAATGAGCATATACCTTGACATGATCTTGAAGGTGTTCAAGATGGATCGGTCAAAGAAGAAGTTCTTGCCTGAGTTGTAAGGTACGAAGTTAAGACTTAAAGCTCGACCACGGCAGAATAGAGAGAAAGGATGAAGGTCGTCCCCTATGCTTTAGACGTAGGCTCTACAGTATGCTATGCTGTGTACCGCACCGAAAGTGTGCCTTGCCATGAGTCAGTCAAGGGGTACAAGAGTGATCCATGAATGGATCATAGAACAGCGGTCAAAGTTATCCTTAGTAACTAGTGGACTAAGGAATTTTCTCGATTATGGAGGTGGTAAAAGAGTTCGTCGTAAAGGTTACGACGATGCAAGCTTCACACCTATCCGGATAGCTCTGAGTAGAGAGACTGGATACATATAATGGAGCAATAATTTGAATAGCTCCAAGTAGAACAGTTGTTTGGAATAGCTCCAAATAGAGCGTGGTAGCTGCATCTAGGAGATGACATAGAGATTTGTAAAGCACACACGGATCTGAAAGGTTCAGACCCGTTGACTAAAACCTCTCTCACAAGCAACATGATCAAACATAAAACTCATTGAGTGTTAATCACATAGTGATGTGAACTAGACTACTGACTCTAGTAAACTCTTGGGTATTAGTCACATGGCGATGTGACCTGTGAGTGTTAATCACATGGCGATGTGAACTAGATTATTGACTCTAGTGCAAGTGGGAGACTGTTGGAAATATGCCCTAGAAGCAATAATAAAAGTATTATTATTATATTTCCTTGTTCATGATAATTGTCTTTTATTCATGCTATAACTGTATTATCCGGAAATCGTAATACACGTGTGAATACATAGACCACAATATGTCCCTAGTGAGCCTCTAGTTGACTAGCTCGTTGTGATCAACAGATAGTCATGGTTTCCTGGCTATGGACATTGGATGTCGTTGATAACAGGATCACATCATTAGGAGAATGATGTGATGGACAAGACCCAATCCTAAGCCTAGCACAAAGATCGTGTAGTTCGTTTGCTAGAGCTTTGCCAATGTCAAGTATCTCTTCCTTTGACCATGAGAGCGTGTAACTCCTGGATACCGTAGGAGTGCTTTGGGTGTATCAAACGTCACAACGTAACTGGGTGACTATAAAGGTGCACTACAGGTATCTCCGAAAGTATCTATTGTTTTATGCGGATCGAGACTGGGATTTGTCACTCCGTGTAAACGGGGAGGTATCTCTGGGCCCACTCGGTAGGACATCATCATAATGTGCACAATGTGACCAAGGGGTTGATCACGGGATGATGTGTTACGGAACGAGTAAAGAGACTTGCCGGTAACGAGATTGAACAAGGTATCGGTATACCGACGATCGAATCTCGGGCAAGTAAAATACCGCTAGACAAAGGGAATTGTATACGGGATTGATTGAGTCCTTGACATCGTGGTTCATCCGATGAGATCATCGTGGAACATGTGGGAGCCAACATGGGTATCCAGATCCCGCTGTTGGTTATTGACCGGAGAACATCTCGGTCATGACTACATGTCTCCCGAACCCGTAGGGTCTACACACTTAAGGTTCGATGACGCTAGGGTTATAAAGGAAGTTTGTATGTGGTTACCGAATGTTGTTCGGAGTCCCGGATGAGATCCCGGACGTCACGAGGAGTTCCGGAATGGTCCGGAGGTAAAGATTTATATATAGGAAGTCCTGTTTCGGCCATCGGGACAAGTTTCGGGGTCATCGGTATTGTACCGGGACCACCGGAAGGGTCCCGGGGGCCCACCGGGTGGGGCCACCTGCCCCGTGTTGGAAATATGCCCTAGAGGCAATAATAAATTGATTATTATTATATTTCCTTGTTCATGATAATCGTTTATTATCCATGCTAGAATTGTATTGATAGGAAACTCAGATACATGTGTGGATACATAGACAACACCATGTCCCTAGTAAGCCTCTAGTTGACTAGCTCGTTGATCAATAGATGGTTACGGTTTCCTGACCATGGACATTGGATGTCGTTGATAACAGGATCACATCATTAGGAGAATGATGTGATGGACAAGACCCAATCCTAAGCCTAGCACAAGATCATGTAGTTCGTATGCTAAAGCTTTTCTAATGTCAAGTATCATTTCCTTAGACCATGAGATTGTGCAACTCCCGGATACCGTAGGAGTGCTTTGGGTGTGCCAAACGTCACAACGTAACTGGGTGGCTATAAAGGTACACTACGGGTATCTCTGAAAGTGTCTGTTGGGTTGGCACGAATCGAGATTGGGATTTTGTCACTCCGTGTAAACGGAGAGGTATCTCTGGGCCCACTCGGTAGGACATCATCATAATGTGCACAATGTGACCAAGGGGTTGATCACGGGATGATGTGTTACGGAACGAGTAAAGAGACTTGCCGGTAACGAGATTGAACAAGGTATCGGTATACCGACGTGATCTTGACGTGAGCACATGCCTTGACGTGATCTTGAAGGTGTTCAAGATGGATCAGTCAAAGAAGGAGTTCTTGCCTGAGTTGTAAGGTATGAAGTTAAGACTTAAAGCTCGACCATGGCAGAATAGAGAGAAAGGAACGAAGGTCGTCCCCTATGCTTAAGACATAGGCTCTACAGTATGCTATGCTGTGTACCGCACCTGAAGTGTGCTTTACCATGAGTCAGTCAAGGGGTACAAGAGTGATCCAAGAATGGATCACAGGACAGCGGTCAAAGTTATCCTTAGTAACTAGTGGACTAAGGAATTTTCTCAATTATGGAGGTGGTAAAAGAGTTCGTCGTAAAGGGTTACGTCGATGCAAGCTTAACACCTATCCGGATAGCTCTGAGTAGAGATACCGGATACGTATAATGGAGCAACAATTTAGAATAGCTCCAAGTAGAACAGTTATTTGGAATAGCTCCAAATAGAACGTGGTTGCTGCATCTAGGAGATGACATAGAGATTTGTAAAGCACACACGGATCTGAAAGGTTCAGACCCGTTGACTATAACCTCTCTCACAAGCATAACATGATCAAACCCAGAACTCATCGAGTGTTAATCACATGGTAAATGTGAACTAGATTATTGACTCTAGTAAACTCTTTGGGTGTTAGTCACATGGGGATGTGACCTTGAGTGTTAATCACATATCGATGTGAACTAGATTATTGACTCTAGTGCAAGTGGGAGACTGTTGGAAATATGCCCTAGAGGCAATAATAAATTAGTTATTATTATATTTCCTTGTTCATGATAATTGTCTTTTATTCATGCTATAACTGTATTATCCGGAAATCGTAATACACGTGTGAATACATAGACCACAATATGTCCCTAGTGAGCCTCTAGTTGACTAGCTCGTTGTGATCAACAGATAGTCATGGTTTCCTGGCTATGGACATTGGATGTCGTTGATAACGGGATCACATCATTAGGAGAATGATGTGATGGACAAGACCCAATCCTAAGCATAGCACAAGGATCGTGTAGTTCGTTTGCTAGAGCTTTGCCAATGTCAAGTATCTCTTCCTTTGACCATGAGATCGTGTAACTCCTGGATACCGTAGGAGTGCTTTGGGTGTATCAAACGTCACAACGTAACTGGGTGACTATAAAGGTGCACTACAGGTACCTCCGAAAGTATCTATTGTTTTATGCGGATCGAGACTGGGATTTGTCACTCTGTGTAAACGGAGAGGTATCTCTGGGCCCACTCGGTAGGACATCATCATATGCGCAATGTGACCTAGGAGTTGATCACGGGATGATGTGTTACGGAACGAGTAAAGTGACTTGCCGGTAACGAGATTGAACAAGGTATCGGTATACCGACGATCGAATCTCGGGCAAGTAAAATACCGCTAGACAAAGGGAATTGAATACGGGATTGATTAAGTCCTTGACATCGTGGTTCATCCGATGAGATCATCGTGGAACATGTGGGAGCCAACATGGGTATCCAGATCCCGCTGTTGGTTATTGACCGGAGAACGTCTCGGTCATGTCTACATGTCTCCCGAACCCGTAGGGTCTACACACTTAAGGTTCGATGACGCTAGGGTTATAAAGGAAGCTTGTATGTGGTTACCGAATGTTATTCGGAGTCCCGGATGAGATTCCGGACGTGACAAGGAGCTCCGGAATGGTCCGGAGGTAAAGATTTATATATAGGAAGTCCTGTTTCGGCCATCGGGACAAGTTTCGGGGTCATCGGTATTGTACCGGGACCACCGGAAGGGTCCCGGGGGCCCACCGGGTGGGGCCACCTGCCCCGGGGGGCCACATGGGCTGTAGGGGGTGCGCCTTGGCCTACATGGGCCAAGGGCACCAGCCCCAAGAGGCCCATGCGCCTAGGGAACCCTAGAGGGAAGAGTCCTCGAGGGGGAAGGCACCTCCGAGGTGCCTTGGGGAGGATGGACTCCTCCCCCCCTCTTGGCCGCACCCCTTTCTTGGAGTAGGGGGCAAGGCTGCGCCTCCCCCCTCTCCCCTGCCCCTATATATAGTGGAGGGAAGGGAGGGCATCCATACCTGAGCCCTTGGCGCCTCCCTCCCTCCCGTGACACCTCCTCCTCTCCCGTAGGTGCTTGGCGAAGCCCTGCAGGATTGCCACGCTCCTCCATCACCACCACGCCGTTGTGCTGCTGCTGGATGGAGTCTTCCTCAACCTCTCCCTCTCTCCTTGCTGGATCAAGGCGTGGGAGACGTCACCGGGCTGTACGTGTGTTGAACGCGGAGGTGCCGTCCGTTCGGCACTTGATCATCGGTGATTTGAATCACGACGAGTACGACTCCATCAACCCCGTTCACTTGAACGCTTCCGCTTAGCGATCTACAAGGGTATGTAGATGCACTCCTCTTTCTACTCGTTGCTGGTCTCTCCATAGATAGATCTTGGTGATACGTAGGAAATTTTTTGAATTTCTGCTACGTTCCCCAACAGTGGCATCATGAGCTAGGTCTATTGCGTAGATTCTTTGCACGAGTAGAACACAAAGTAGTTGTGGGCGTTGATGTTGTTCAATATGCTTACCGTTACTAGTCCAATCTTGTTTCGACGGTATTGTGGGATGAAGCGGCCCGGACCGACCTTACACGTAATCTTACGTGAGACAGGTTCCACCGATTGACATGCACTTGGTGCATAAGGTGGCTAGCGGGTGCCAGTCTCTCCCACTTTAGTCGGAACGGATTCGATGAAAAGGGTCCTTATGAAGGGTAAATAGCAATTGGCATATCACATTGTGGTTTTGCGTAGGTAAGAAACGTTCTTGCTAGAAACCCATAGCAGCCACGTAAAACATGCAAACAACAATTAGAGGACGTCTAACTTGTTTTTGCAGGGTATGCTATGTGATGTGATATGGCCAAAAGGATGTGATGAATGATATATGTGATGTATGAGATTGATCATGCTCTTGTAATAGGATTCACGACTTGCATGTCGATGAGTATGACAACCGGCAGGAGCCATAGGAGTTGTCTTTATTTTTTTGTATGACCTGCGTGTCATTGAAGAACGCCATGTAAACTACTTTACTTTATTGCTAAACGCGTTAGTCATAGAAGTAGAAGTAGTCATTGGCGTGACAACTTCATAAAGACACGATGATGGAGATCATGATGATGGAGATCATGGTGTCATGCCGGTGACAAGATGATCATGGAGCCCCGAAGATGAAGATCAAAGGAGCTATATGATATTGGCCATATCATGTCACTACTCTATTTGATTGCATGTGATGTTTCTCATGTTTATGCATCTTGTTTGCTTAGAACGACGGTAGTAAATAAGATGATCCCTTACAACAATTTCAAGATGTGTTCTCCCCTAACTGTGCACCGTTGCTACAGTTCGTCGCTTCTAAGCACCACGTGATGATCGGGTGTGATGGATTCTTACGTTCACATACAACGGGTGTAAGACAGTTTTACACAGCGAAAACACTGAGGGTTAACTTGACGAGCCTAGCATGTGCAGACATGGCCTCGGAACACGGAGACCGAAAGGTCGAGCATGAGTCGTATAGTAGATACGATCAACATGAAGATGTTCAACGATGATAACTAGTCCGTCTCACGTGATGATCGGACACGGCCTAGTTGACTCGGATCATGTGATCACTTAGATGACCAGAGGGATGTCTATCTAAGTGGGAGTTCATAAGATGAACTTAATTATCTTGAACATAGTCAAAAGGATTTTGCAAATTATGTCGTAGCTCGCGCTTTAGTTCCACTGTTTAGATATGTTCCTAGAGAAAATATAGTTGAAAGTTGAAAGTAGCGATTATGCGGACAGTAGAAAGCTTATGTCCTTAATGCACCGCTCAGTGTGCTGAACCCCAAACATTGTCTGTGGATGTTGCGAACGTCTGACATACACGTTCTGATAACTACGTGATAGTTCAGTTAAATGGTTTAAGTAGAGGCACCAAAGACGTTTTCGAAACATCGCGGAACATATGAGATGTTTCGAGGGCTGAAATTGGGATTTCAGGCTCGTGCCCACGTCAAGAGGTATAAGACCTCCGACGATTTTCTTAACCTGCAAACTAAGGGAGAAAAGCTCAATCGTTGAGCTTGTGCTCAGATTGTCTGAGTGCAACAATCACTTGAATCGAGTGGGAGTTGATCTTCCAGAAGAGATAGTGATGTTTCTCCAAAGTCATTGCCACCAAGCTGCTAGAGCTTCGTGATGAACTATAACATATCAGGGATGGATATGATGATCCTTGAGGTATTCACGATGTTTGACACCGCGAAAGTAGAAATCAAAAAGGAGCATCAATTGTTGATGGTTGTTGAAACCACTAGTTTCAAGAAGGGCAAGGGCAAGAAGGGATACTTCATGAAACGGCAAATCAGCTGCTGCACCAATGAAGAAACCCGAGGTTGAACCCAAACCCGAGACTAAGTGCTTCTGTAATAAGGGGAACAACCACTGGAGCAAGATTACCCTAGATACTTGGTAGATGAGAAGGCTGGCAAGGTCGATAGAAGTATATTGGATATACATTATGTTAATGTGTACTTTACTAGTACTCCTAGTAGCACCAGGGTATTGGATACCGGTTCGGTTGCTAAGTGTTAGTAACTTGAAATAAAAGCTACGGAATAAACGGAGACTAGCTAAAGGTGAGCTGACGATATATGTTGGAAGTGTTTCCAAGGTTAATATGATCAAGCATCGCACGCTCCCTCTACCACCGAGATTGGTGTTTACGTTGAGCATAGACATGATTGGATTATGTCTATCGCAATACGGTTATTCATTTAAGGAGAATAATGGTTACTCTGTTTATTTGAATAATACCTTCAATGGTCTTACACCTAAAATGAATGGTTTATTGAATCTCGATCGTAGTGATACACATTTTCATGCCAGAAGATATAAGATAGTAATGATAGTACCACTTACTTGTGGCACTGCCATGTAAGTCATAATGGTGTAAAACGCATGAAGAAGCTCCATGTTGATGGATCTTTGGACTCACTCGTTTTTGAAAAGTTTGAGACATGCGAACCATGTCTATTGGTGTATATGCATGAAGAAACTCCATGCAAATGGATCGTTCGGACTCACTTGATTTTGAATCACTTGAGATATGCAAATCATACCACATGGGCAAGATGACCGAAAAGCCTCGTTTTTCAGTAAGATGGAACAAGATAGCAACTTGTTGGAAGTAACACATTTTGATGTGTCCAATCCAATGAGTGCTGAGGCATGCAGTGAATATCGTTATGATCTTACTTCACAGATGATTCGAGTAGATGTTGAGAATATTTACCTGATGAAACACAAGTCTGAATTATTGAATGGTTCAAGTAATTTCAGAGTGAAGTAGAAGATCATTGTGACAAGAGGATAAAATGTCTATGATATGATCATAGAGATGAATATCTGAGTTACGAGTTTTGGCACACAATTAAGACATTGTGGAAATTGTTTCGCAATTAATACCGCCTGGAACACCATAGTGTGATGGTGTGTCCGAACATCATAGTTGCACCCTATTGGATATGGTGCGTACCATGATGTCTCTTATCGAATTACCACTATTGTCCATGGGTTAGGCATTAGAGACAACCACATTCACTTTAAATAGGGCACCACATAATTCCGTTGAGATGACACCGTATGAATTATGGTTTAGAGAAACCTAAGTTGTCGTTTCTTAAAGGTTTGGGGCTGCGACGCTTATGTGAAAAAGTTTCAGGTTGATAAGCTCGAACCCAAAGCGGATAAGATGCATCTTCATAGGACACCCAAACAGTTGGGTATACCTCCTAATTCAGATCCGAAAGCAATATGGATTGTTTCTTGAATCGGGTCCTTTCTCGAGAAAAGTTTGTCTCGGAAAGTTGAGTGGGAGGATGGTGGAGACTTGATAAGGTTATTGAACCGTCACTTCAACAAGTGTGTAGCAGGGAACAGGAAGTTGTTCCCGTGGCACCTACACCAATTGAAGTAGAAGCTTATGATAGTGATCATGAAGTTTCGGATCAAGTCACTGTCATACCTCGTAGGGTGACAAGGATACGTACTACTTCAGAGTGGTACAGTAATCCTGTCTTGGAAGTCATGTTGCTGGACAATAATGAACCTACGAGCTATGGAGAAGCGATGGTGGGCCCGAATTCTGACAAATGGTTAGAAGCCATGAAATCCGAGATAGTATCCATATATCAGAACAAAGCATGGACTTTGATGGACTTGCCCGATGATCGGCAATCCATTGAGATAAATGGATCTTTGAGAAGAAGACGGACGTGGATGGTAATGTCACCATCTATGAAGCTCGACTTGTGGCGAAGTGTTTTCCGACAAGTTCAAGGAGTTGACTACAATGAGATTTTCTCACTCGTAGCGATGCTTAAAGTCCGTCGGAATCATGTTAGCATTAGCTGCATTTATGAAATCTGGCAGATGGATGTCAAGACAAGTTTCCTTACTAGTTTTCGTAAGGAAAGGTTGTATGCAATACAATCAGAAAAGTTTTGTCGATCCTAAGGATGCTAAAAGGTATGCTAGCTCCAGCGATCCTTTTAAGGACTGGAGTAAGCATCTCGGAGTTGGAATGTACGCTTTGATGAGATGATCAAAGATTTTGGATTTATACAAAGTTTATAAGAAACTTGTATTTCCAAAGAAGTGAGTGGGAGCACTATAGAATTTCTGATGAGTATATGTTGTTGACATATTGATGATCAGAGATGATGTAGAATTTCTAGAAAGCATATAGGGTTATTTGAAAGGTGTTTTTCAATAGAAAACCTGGATTAAGCTACTTGAACATTGAGCATCAAGATCTATAAGGATAGATCAAAATGCTTAATAATACTTTCAAAATGAGCATATACCTTGACATGATCTTGAAGGTGTTCAAGATGGATCGGTCAAAGAAGAAGTTCTTGCCTGAGTTGTAAGGTACGAAGTTAAGACTTAAAGCTCGACCACGGCAGAATAGAGAGAAAGGACGAAGGTCGTCCCCTATGCTTTAGACGTAGGCTCTACAGTATGCTATGCTGTGTACCGCACCGAAAGTGTGCCTTGCCATGAGTCAGTCAAGGGGTACAAGAGTGATCCATGAATGGATCATAGAACAGCGGTCAAAGTTATCCTTAGTAACTAGTGGACTAAGGAATTTTCTCGATTATGGAGGTGGTAAAAGAGTTCGTCGTAAAGGTTACGACGATGCAAGCTTGACACCTATCCGGATAGCTCTGAGTAGAGAGACTGGATACATATAATGGAGCAATAATTTAGAATAGCTCCAAGTAGAACAGTTGTTTGGAATAGCTCCAAATAGAGCGTGGTAGCTGCATCTAGGAGATGACATAGAGATTTGTAAAGCACGCACGGATCTGAAAGGTTCAGACCCGTTGACTAAAACCTCTCTCACAAGCAACATGATCAAACATAAAACTCATTGAGTGTTAATCACATAGTGATGTGAACTAGACTACTGACTCTAGTAAACTCTTGGGTATTAGTCACATGGCGATGTGACCTGTGAGTGTTAATCACATGGCGATGTGAACTAGATTATTGACTCTAGTGCAAGTGGGAGACTGTTGGAAATATGCCCTAGAAGCAATAATAAAAGTATTATTATTATATTTCCTTGTTCATGATAATTGTCTTTTATTCATGCTATAACCGTATTATCCGAAAATCGTAATACACGTGTGAATACATAGACCACAATATGTCCCTAGTGAGCCTCTAGTTGACTAGCTCGTTGTGATCAACAGATAGTCATGGTTTCCTGGCTATGGACATTGGATGTCGTTGATAACGGGATCACATCATTAGGAGAATGATGTGATGGACAAGACCCAATCCTAAGCATAGCACAAGGATCGTGTAGTTCGTTTGCTAGAGCTTTGCCAATGTCAAGTATCTCTTCCTTTGACCATGAGATCGTGTAACTCCTGGATACCGTAGGAGTGCTTTGGGTGTATCAAACGTCACAACGTAACTGGGTGACTATAAAGGTGCACTACAGGTACCTCCGAAAGTATCTATTGTTTTATGCGGATCGAGACTGGGATTTGTCACTCCGTGTAAACGGAGAGGTATCTCTGGGCCCACTCGGTAGGACATCATCATATGCGCAATGTGACCAAGGAGTTTATCACGGGATGATGTGTTACGGAACGAGTAAAGTGACTTGCCGGTAACGAGATTGAACAAGGTATCGGTATACCGACGATCGAATCTCGGGCAAGTAAAATACCGCTAGACAAAGGGAATTGAATACGGGATTGATTAAGTCCTTGACATCGTGGTTCATCCGATGAGATCATCGTGGAACATGTGGGAGCCAACATGGGTATCCAGATCCCGCTGTTGGTTATTGACCGGAGAACGTCTCGGTCATGTCTACATGTCTCCCGAACCCGTAGGGTCTACACACTTAAGGTTCGATGACGCTAGGGTTATAAAGGAAGCTTGTATGTGGTTACCAAATGTTATTCGGAGTCCCGGATGAGATCCCGGACGTCACGAGGAGCTCCGGAATGGTCCGGAGGTAAAGATTTATATATAGGAAGTCCTGTTTCGGCCATCGGGACAACTTTCGGGGTCATCGGTATTGTACCGGGACCACCTGAAGCGTCCCGGGGGCCCACCGGGTGGGGCCACCTGCCCCGGGGGAACACATGGGCTGTAGGGGGTGCGCCTTGGCCTACATGGGCCAAGGGCACCAGCCCCAAGAGGCCCATGCGCCTAGGGAACCCTAGAGGGAAGAGTCCTCGAGGGGGAAGGCACCTCCGAGGTGCCTTGGGGAGGATGGACTCCTCCCCCCCTCTTGGCCGCACCCCTTTCTTGGAGTAGGGGGCAAGGCTGCGCCTCCCCCCTCTCCCCTGCCCCTATATATAGTGGAGGGAAGGGAGGGCATCCATACCTGAGCCCTTGGCGCCTCCCTCCCTCCCGTGACACCTCCTCCTCTCCCGTAGGTGCTTGGCGAAGCCCTGCAGGATTGCCACGCTCCTCCATCACCACCACGCCGTTGTGCTGCTGCTGGATGGAGTCTTCCTCAACCTCTCCCTCTCTCCTTGCTGGATCAAGGCGTGGGAGACGTCACCGGGCTGTACGTGTGTTGAACGCGGAGGTGCCGTCCGTTCGGCACTTGATCATCGGTGATTTGAATCACGACGAGTACGACTCCATCAACCCCGTTCACTTGAACGCTTCCGCTTAGCGATCTACAAGGGTATGTAGATGCACTCCTCTTTCTACTCGTTGCTGGTCTCTCCATAGACAGATCTTGGTGATACGTAGGAAATTTTTTGAATTTCTGCTACGTTCCCCAACAGAGCAATAATATAGTTGATGAAGATGAGTCGAACATGAGTCGTATAGGAGATACGATCAACATGAAGATGTTCACCGATGATAACTAGTCCGTCTCACGTGATGATCGGACACGGCCTAGTTGACTCGGATCATGTGATCACTTAGATGACCAGAGGGATGTCTATCTGAGTGGGAGTTCATGAGATGAACTTATTTATCTTGAACATAGTCAAAAGACCTTTTGCAAATTATGTCGTAGCTCGCGCTTTAGTTCTACTGTTTTAGATATGTTCCTAGAGAAAATATAGTTGAAAGTTGAAAGTAGCAATTATGCAGACAGTAGATAGCTTATGTCCTTAATGCACCGCTCAATGTGCTGAACCCCAAACGTCGTTTGTGGATGTTTCGAACATCGAACATACACGTTTTGATAACTACGTGATAGTTCAGTTAAATGGTTTAAGTAGAGGCACCAAAGACGTTTTCGAAACATCGCGGAACATATGAGATGTTTCGAGGGCTGAAATTGGGATTTCAGGATCGTGCCCACGTCAAGAGGTATAAGACCTCCGACGATTTTCTTAACCTGCAAACTAAGGGAGAAAAGCTCAATCGTTGAGCTTGTGCTCAGATTGTCTGAGTGCAACAATCACTTGAATCGAGTGGGAGTTGATCTTCCAGAAGAGATAGTGATGTTTCCCCAAAGTCATTGCCACCAAGCTGCTAGAGCTCTAGTGAAGAAATATTCGTGATTCAGATCACCGATGATCCTAGTGCCGAACGGACGGCACCTCCACGTTCAACACACGTACAGCTCGACGATGTCTCCCACGCCTTGATCCAGCAAGGAGAGAGGGAGAGGTTGAGGAAGACTCCATCCAGCAGCAGCACAACGGCGTGGTGGTGATGGAGGAGCGTGGCAATCCTGCAGGGCTTCGCCAAGCACCTACGGGAGAGGAGGAGGTGTCACGGGAGGGAGGGAGGCGCCAAGGGCTCAGGTATGGATGCCCTCCCTTCCCTCCACTATATATAGGGGAAGGGGAGAGGGGGGAGGCGCAGCCTTGCCCCCTACTCCAAGAAAGGGGTGCGGCCAAGAGGGGGAGAGGAGTCCATCCTCCCCAAGGCACCTCGGAGGTGCCTTCCCCCTCGAGGACTCTTCCCTCTAGGGTTCCCTAGGCGCATGGGCCTCTTGGGGCTGGTGCCCTTGGCCCATGTAGGCCAAGGCGCACCCCCTACAGCCCATGTGGCCCCCCGGGGCAGGTGGCCCCACCCGGTGGGCCCCCGGGACCCTTCCGGTGGTCCCGGTACAATACCGATGACCCCGAAACTTGTCCCGATGGCCGAAACAGGACTTCCTATATATAAATCTTTACCTCCGGACCATTCCGGAACTCCTCGTGACGTCCGGGATCTCATCCGGGACTCCGAACAACATTCGTTAACCACATACAAGCTTCCTTTATAACCCTAGCGTCATCGAACCTTAAGTGTGTAGACCCTACGGGTTCGGGAGACATGCAGACATGACCGAGACGTTCTCCAGTCAATAACCAACAGCGGGATCTGGATACCCATGTTGGCTCCCACATGTTCCACGATGATCTCATCGGATGAACCACGATGTCAAGGACTTAATCAATCCCGTATACAATTCCCTTTGTCTAGCGGTATTTTACTTGCCCGAGATTCGATCGTCGGTATCCAATACCTTGTTCAATCTCGTTACCGGCAAGTCACTTTACTCGTTTCGTAACACATCATCCCGTGATCAACTCCTTGGTCACATTGCGCATATGATGATGTCTTACCGAGTGGGCCCAGAGATACCTCTCCGTTTACACGGAGTGACAAATCCCAGTCTCGATCCGCATAAAACAATAGATACTTTCGGAGATACCTGTAGTGCACCTTTATAGTCACCCAGTTACGTTGTGACGTTTGATACACCCAAAGGACTCCTACGGTATCCAGGAGTTACACGATCTCATGGTCAAAGGAAGAGATACTTGACATTGGCAAAGCTCTAGCAAATGAACTACACGATCTTTTGTGCTAGTCTTAGGATTGGGTCTTGTCCATCACATCATTCTCCTAATGATGTGATCCCGTTATCAACGACATCCAATGTCCATAGCCAGGAAACCATGACTAGCTGTTGATCACAACGAGCTAGTCAACTAGAGGCTCACTAGGGACATATTGTGGTCTATGTATTCACACGTGTATTACGATTTCCGGATAATACAGTTATAGCATGAATAAAAGACAATTATCATGAACAAGGAAATATAATAATAACACTTTTATTATTGCCTCTAGGGCATATTTCCAACAGTCTCCCACTTGCACTAGAGTCAATAATCTAGTTCACATCGCCATGTGATTAACACTCACAGGTCACATCGCCATGCGACTAATACCCAAGAGTTTACTAGAGTCAGTAGTCTAGTTCACATCACTACGTGATTAACACTCAATGAGTTTTATGTTTGATCATGTTGCTTGTGAGAGAGGTTTTAGTCAACGGGTCTGAACCTTTCAGATCCGTGTGTGCTTTACAAATCTCTATGTCATCTCCTAGATGCAGCTACCACGCTCTATTTGGAGCTATTCCAAACAACTGTTCTACTTGGAGCTATTCTAAATTATTGCTCCATTATATGTATCCGGTCTCTCTACTCAGAGCTATCCAGATAGGTGTCAAGCTTGCATCGTCGTAACCTTTATGACGAACTCTTTTACCACCTCCATAATCGAGAAAATTCCTTAGTCCACTAGTTACTAAGGATAACTTTGACCGCTGTCCTGTGAGCCATTCTTGGATCACTCTTGTACCCCTTGACTGACTCATGGCAAGGCACACTTCAGGTGCGGTACACAGCATAGCATACTGAAGAGCCTACGTCTTAAGCATAGGGGACAACCTTCGTCCTTTCTCTCTATTCTGCCGTGGTCGAGCTTTAAGTCTTAACTTCGTACCTTACAACTCAGGCAAGAACTCCTTCTTTGACTGGTCCATCTTGAACACCTTCAAGATCATGTCAAGGTATGTGCTCATTTGAAAGTATTATTAAGCATTTTGATCTATCCTTATAGATCTTGATGCTCAATGTTCAAGTAGCTTAATCCAGGCTTTCTATTGAAAAACACCTTTCAAATAACCCTATATGCTTTCTAGAAATTCTACATCATCTCTGATCATCAATATGTCAACAACATATACTCATCAGAAATTCTATAGTGCTCCCACTCACTTCTTTGGAAATACAAGTTTCTCATAAACTTTGTATAAATCCAAAATCTTTGATCATCTCATCAAAGCGTACATTCCAACTCCGAGATGCTTACTCCAGTCCTTAAAAGGATCGCTGGAGCTAGCATACCTTTTAGCATCCTTAGGATCGACAAAACTTTTCTGATTGTATTGCATACAACCTTTCCTTACGAAAACTAGTAAGGAAACTTGTCTTGACATCCATCTGCCAGATTTCATAAATGCAGTTAATGCTAACATGATTCCGACGGACTTTAAGCATCGCTACGAGTGAGAAAATCTCATCGTAGTCAACTCCTTGAACTTGTCGGAAAACACTTCGCCACAAGTCGAGCTTCATAGATGGTGACATTACCATCCACGTCCGTCTTCTTCTTAAAAGATCCATTTATCTCAATGGATTGCCGATCATCGGGCAAGTCCATCAAAGTTCATGCTTTGTTCTGATATATGGACACTATCTCGGATTTCATGGCTTCTAACCATTTGTCGGAATTCAGGCCCACCATCGCTTCTCCATAGCTCGTAGGTTCATTGTTGTCCAGCAACATGACTTTCAAGACAGGATCACCTTACCACTCCGAAGTAGTACGTGTCCTTGTCATCCTACGAGGTTTGGTAGTGACTTGATCCGAAGTTTCATGATCAATATCATAAGCTTCCACTTCAATTGGTGTAGGTGCCACAGGAACAACTTCCTGTGCCCTGCCACACACTAGTTGAAGAGACGGTTCAATAACCTCATCAAGTCTCCACCATCCTCCCACTCAACTCTTTCGAGAGAAACCTTTCCTCGAGAAAGGACCCGATTCAAGAAACAATCCATATTGCTTTCGGATCTGAATTAGGAGGTATACCCAACTGTTTTGGGTGTCCTATGAAGATGCATTTTATCCGCTTTGGGTTCGAGCTTACTCCTGAAACTTTTTCTCATAAGCGTCGCAGCCCCAAACCTTTAAGAAACGACAACTTAGGTTTCTCTAAACCATAATTCATACGGTGTCATCTCATCGGAATTACGTGGTGCCCTATTTAAAGTGAATGTGGTTGTCTCTAATGCCTAACCCATGAACAATAGTGGTAATTCGATAAGAGACATCATGGTACGCACCATATCCAATAGGGTGCAACTATGATGTTCGGACACACCATCACGTTATGGTGTTCCAGGCGGTATTAATTGCGAAACAATTTCCACAATGTCTTAATTGTGTGCCAAAACTCGTAACTCAGATATTCATCTCTATGATCATATCATAGACATTTTATCCTCTTGTCACAATGATCTTCTACTTCACTCTGAAATTATTTGAACCATTCAATAATTCAGACTTGTGTTTCATCAAGTAAATATTCTCAACATCTACTCGAATTATCTGTGAAGTAAGATCATAACGATATTCACTGCATGCCTCAGCACTCATTGGATTGGACACATCAAAATGTGTTACTTCCAACAAGTTGCTATCTTGTTCCATCTTACTCAAAACGAGGCTTTTCAGTCATCTTGCCCATGTGGTATGATTTGCATATCTCAAGTGATTCAAAATCAAGTGAGTCCGAACGATCCATTTGCATGGAGTTTCTTCATGCATATACACCAATAGACATGGTTCGCATGTCTCAAACTTTTCAAAAACGAGTGAGTCCAAAGATCCATCAACATGAAGCTTCTTCATGCGTTTTATACCATTATGACTTACATGGCAGTGCCACATGTAAGTGGTACTATCATTACTATCTTATATCTTTTGGCATGAAAATGTGTATCACTACGATCGAGATTCAATAAACCATTCATTTTAGGTGTAAGACCATTGAAGGTATTATTCAAATAAACAGAGTAAGCATTATTCTCCTTAAATGAATAACCGTATTGCGATAGACATAATCCAATCATGTCTATGCTCAACGCAAACACCAATCTCGGTGGTAGAGGGAGCGTGCGATGCTTGATCATATTAACCTTGGAAACACTTCCAACATATATCGTCAGCTCACCTTTAGCTAGTCTCCGTTTATTCCGTAGCTTTTATTTCGAGTTACTAACACTTAGCAATCGAACCGGTATCCAATACCCTGGTGCTACTAGGAGTACTTAGTAAAGTACACATTAACATAATGTATATCCAATATACTTCTATCGACCTTGCCAGCCTTCTCATCTACCAAGTATCTAGGGTAATGCTGCTCCAGTGGTTGTTCCCCTTATTACAGAAGCACTTAGTCTCGGGTTTGGGTTCAACCTTGGGTTTCTTCACTTTAGCAGCAGCTGATTTGCCGTTTCATGAAGTATCCCTTCTTGCCCTTGCCCTTCTTGAAACTAGTGGTTTCACTAACCATCAACAATTGATGCTCCTTCTTGATTTCTACTTTCGTGGTGTCAAACATCGTGAATACCTCAAGGATCATCATATCCATCCCTGATATGTTATAATTCATCACGAAGCTCTAGCAGCTTGGTGGCAATGACTTTGGAGAAACATCACTATCTCTTCTGGAAGATCAACTCCCACTCGATTCAAGTGATTGTTGCACTCAGACAATCTGAGCACAAGCTCAACGATTGAGCTTTTCTCCCTTAGTTTGCAGGTTAAGAAAATCGTCGGAGGTCTTATACCTCTTGACGTGGGCACGAGCCTGAAATCCCAATTTCAGCCCTCGAAACATCTCATATGTTCCGCGATGTTTCGAAAACGTCTTTGGTGCCTCTACTTAAACCATTTAACTGAACTATCACGTAGTTATCAAAACGTGTATGTTCGATGTTCGAAACATCCACAAACGACGTTTGGGGTTCAGCACATTGAGCGGTGCATTAAGGACATAAGCTATCTACTGTCTGCATAATTGCTACTTTCAACTTTCAACTATATTTTCTCTAGGAACATATCTAAAACAGTAGAACTAAAGCGCGAGCTACGACATAATTTGCAAAAGGTCTTTTGACTATGTTCAAGATAAATAAGTTCATCTCATGAACTCCCACTCAGATAGACATCCCTCTGGTCATCTAAGTGATCACATGATCCGAGTCAACTAGGCCGTGTCCGATCATCACGTGAGACGGACTAGTTATCATCGGTGAACATCTTCATGTTGATCGTATCTACTATACGACTCATGCTCGACCTTTCGGTCTCCATGTTTCGAGGCCATGTCTGCACATGCTAGGCTCGTCAAGTTAACCCTAAGTGTTTTCGCTGTGTAAAACTATCTTTCACCCGTTGTATGTGAACGTAAGAATCCATCACACCCGATCATCACGTGGTGCTTAGAAGCGACGAACTGTAGCAACGGTGCACAGTTAGGGGAGAACACTTCTTGAAATTGTTGTAAGGGATCATCTTATTTACTACCGTCGTTCTAAGCAAACAAGATGCATAAACATGATAAACATCACATGCAATCAAATAGAGTAGTGACATGATATGGCCAATATCATATAGCTCCTTTGATCTTCATCTTCGGGGCTCCATGATCATCTTGTCACCGGCATGACACCATGATCTCCATCATCATGATCTCCATCATCGTGTCTTTATGAAGTTGTCACGCCAATGACTACTTCTACTTCTATGACTAACGCGTTTAGCAATAAAGTAAAGTAGTTTACATGGCGTTCTTCAATGACACGCAGGTCATACAAAAAAATAAAGACAACTCCTATGGCTCCTGCCGGTTGTCATACTCATCGACATGCAAGTCGTGAATCCTATTACAAGAACATGATCAATCTCATACATCACATATATCATTCATCACATCCTTTTGGCCATATCACATCACATAGCATACCCTGCAAAAACAAGTTAGACGTCCTCTAATTGTTGTTGCATGTTTTACGTGGCTGCTATGGGTTTCTAGCAAGAACGTTTCTTACCTACGCAAGACCACAACGTGATATGCCAATTGCTATTTACCCTTCATAAGGACCCTTTTCATCGAATCCGTTCCGACTAAAGTGGGAGAGACTGGCACCCGCTAGCCACCTTATGCACCAAGTGCATGTCAATCGGTGGAACCTGTCTCACGTAAGAATACGTGTAAGGTCGGTCCGGGCCGGTTCATCCCACAATACCGTTGAAACAAGATTGGACTAGTAACGGTAAGCATATTGAACAACATCAACGCCCACAACTACTTTGTGTTCTACTCGTGCAAAGAATCTACGCAATAGACCTAGCTCATGATGCCACTGTTGGGGAACGTAGCAGAAATTCAAAAAATTTCCTACGTAACACCAAGATCTATCTATGGAGAGACCAGCAACGAGTAGAAAGGAGAGTGCATCTACATACCCTTGTAGATCGCTAAGAGGAAGCGTTCAAGTGAACGGGGTTGATGGAGTCGTACTCGTCGTGATTCAAATCACCGATGATCAAGTGCCGAACGGACGGCACCTCCGCGTTCAACACACGTACAGCTCGACGATGTCTCCCACGCCTTGATCCAGCAAGGAGAGAGGGAGAGGTTGAGGAAGACTCCATCCAGCAGCAGCACAACGGCGTGGTGGTGATGGAGGAGCGTGGCAATCCTGCAGGGCTTCGCCAAGCACCTACGGGAGAGGAGGAGGTGTCACGGGAGGGAGGGAGGCGCCAAGGGCTCAGGTATGGATGCCCTCCCTCCCCTCCACTATATATAGGGGCAGGGGAGAAGGGGGAGGCGCAGCCTTGCCCCCTACTCCAATAAAAGGGTGCGGCCAAGAGGGGGGGAGGAGTCCATCCTCCCCAAGGCACCTCGGAGGTGCCTTCCCCCTTGAGGACTCTTCCCTCTAGGGTTCCCTAGGCGCATGGGCCTCTTGGGGCTGGTGCCCTTGGCCCATGTAGGCCAAGGCGCACCCCCTACAGCCCATGTGGCCCCCCGGGGCAGGTGGCCCCACCCGGTGGGCCCCCGGGACCCTTCCGGTGGTCCCGGTACAATACCGATGACCCCGAAACTTGTCCCGATGGCCGAAACAGGACTTCCTATATATAAATCTTTACCTCCGGACCATTCCGGAACTCCTCGTGACGTCCGGGATCTCATCCGGGACTCCGAACAACATTCGGTAACCACATACAAGCTTCCTTTATAACCCTAGCGTCATCGAACCTTAAGTGTGTAGACCCTACGGGTTCGGGAGACATGCAGACATGACCGAGACATTCTCCGGTCAATAACCAACAGCGGGATCTGGATACCCATGTTGGCTCCCACATGCTCCACGATGATCTCATCGGATGAACCACGATGTCAAGGACTTAATCAATCCCGTATTCAATTCCCTTTGTCTAGCGGTATTTTACATGCCCGAGATTCGATCGTCGGTATCCAATACCTTGTTCAATCTCGTTACCGGCAAGTCACTTTACTCGTTCCGTAACACATCATCCCGTGATCAACTCCTTGGTCACATTTGCGCATATGATGATGTCCTACCGAGTGGGCCCAGAGATACCTCTCCGTTTACACGGAGTGACAAATCCCAGTCTCGATCCGCATAAAACAATAGGTACTTTCGGAGATACCTGTAGTGCACCTTTATAGTCACCCAGTTACGTTGTGACGTTTGATACACCCAAAGCACTCCTACGGTATCCAGGAGTTACACGATCTCATGGTCAAAGGAAGAGATACTTGACATTGGCAAAGCTCTAGCAAACGAACTACACGATCTTTGTGCTAGTCTTAGGATTGGGTCTTGTCCATCACATCATTCTCCTAATGATGTGATCCCGTTATCAACGACATCCAATGTCCATAGCCAGGAAACCATGACTATCTGTTGATCACAACGAGCTAGTCAACAGTGGCATCATGAGCTAGGTCTATTGCGTAGATTCTTTCCACGAGTAGAACACAAAGTAGTTGTGGGCGTTGATGTTGTTCAATATGCTTACCGTTACTAGTCCAATCTTGTTTCGACGGTATTGTGGGATGAAGCGGCCCGGACCGACCTTACACGTACTCTTATGTGAGACAGGTTCCACCGATTGACATGCACTTGGTGCATAAGGTGGCTAGCGGGTGCCAGTCTCTCCCACTTTAGTCGGAACGGATTCGATGAAAAGGGTCCTTATGAAGGGTAAATAGCAATTGGCATATCACGTTGTGGTCTTGCGTAGGTAAGAAACGTTCTTGCTAGAAACCCATAGCAGCCACGTAAAACATGCAAACAACAATTAGAGGACGTCTAACTTGTTTTTGCAGGGTATGCTATGTGATGTGATATGGCCAAAAGGATGTGATGAATGATATATGTGATGTATGAGATTGATCATGTTCTTGTAATAGGATTCACGACTTGCATGTCGATGAGTATGACAACCGGAAGGAGCCATAGGAGTTGTCTTAATTTATTGTATGACCTGCGTGTCATTGAAAAACGCCATGTAAACTACTTTACTTTATTGCTAAACGCGTTAGTCATAGAAGTAGAAGTAGTCGTTGGCGTGACAACTTCATGAAGACACGATGATGGAGATCATGATGATGGAGATCATGGTGTCGTGCCGGTGACAATGATGATCATGGAGCCCCGAAGATGAAGATCAAAAGGAGCAAAATGATATTGGCCATATCATGTCACTATTTGATTGCATGTGATGTTTATCATGTTTATGCATCTTGTTTACTTAGGACGACGGTAGTAAATAAGATGATCCCTTACAAAATTTCAAGAAGTGTTCTCCCCTAACTGTGCACCGTTGCTACAGTTCGTCGCTTCTAAGCACCACGTGATGATCGGGTGTGATGGATTCTTACGTTCACATACAACGGGTGTAAGACAGTTTTACACAGCGAAAACACTTAGGGTTAACTTGACGAGCCTAGCATGTGCAGACATGGCCTCGGAACACGGAGACCGAAAGGTCGAGCATGAGTCGTATGGTAGATACGATCAACATGAAGATGTTCACCGATGATGACTAGTCCGTCTCACGTGATGATCGGACACGGGCTAGTTGACTCGGATCATGTAATCACTTAGATGACTAGAGGGATGTCTATCTGAGTGGGAGTTCATAAGATGAGCTTAATTATCCTGAACATAGTCAAAAGACCTTTTGCAAATTATGTCGTAGCTCGCGCTATAGTTCTACTGTTTATATATGTTCCTAGAGAAAATTATAGTTGAAAGTTGATAGTAGCGATTATGCGATCAGTAGAAAGCTTATGTCCTTAATGCACCGCTCAGTGTGCTGAACCCCAAACGTCGTTGGTGGATGTTGTGAACATCGGACATACACGTCTTGATAACTACGTGATAGTTCAGTTAAACGGTTTAGAGTTGAGGCACGAAAGACGTTTTCGAAACATCGCGAAACATATGAGATGCTTCGAGGGCTGAAATTGGGATTTCAGGCTCGTGCCCACGTCAAGAGGTATAAGACCTCCGACGATTTTCTTAGCCTGCAAACTAAGGGAGAAAAGCTCAATCGTTGAGCTTGTGCTCAGATTGTCTGAGTGCAACAATCACTTGAATCGAGTGGGAGTTGATCTTCCAGATGAGATAGTGATGTTTCCCCAAAGTCATTGCCACCAAGCTGCTAGAGCTTCGTGATGAACTATAACATATCAGGGATAGATATGATGATCCTTGAAATATTCGTGATGTTTGACACCGCGAAAGTAGAAATCAAGAAGGAGCATCAATTGTTGATGGTTAGTGAAACCACTAGTTTCAAGAAGGGCAAGGGCAAGAAGGGATACTTCATGAAACGGCAAATCAGCTGCTGCTCCAGTGAAGAAACCCAAGGTTGAACCCAAACCCGAGACTAAGTGCTTCTGTAATAAGGGGAACAGTCACTAGAGCAGAATTACCCTAGATACTTGGTAGATGAGAAGGCTGGCAAGGTCGATAGAAGTATATTGGATATACATTATGTTAATGTGTACTTTACTAGTACTCCTAGTAGCACCAGGGTATAAGATACCGGTTCGGTTGCTAAGTGTTAGTAACTCGAAATAAAAGCTACGGCATAAACGGAGACTAGCTAAAGGTGAGCTGACGATATGTGTTGGAAGTGTTTCCAATGTTGATATGATCAAGCATCGCACGCTCCCTCTACCATCGAGATTTGGTGTTTGCGTTGAGCATGGACATGATTGGATTATGTCCATCGCAATACGGTTATTCATTTAAAGAGAATAATGGTTACTCTATTTATTTGAATAATACCTTCAATTGTCTTGCACCTAAAATGAATGGTTTATTGAATCTCGATCGTAGTGATACACATTTTCATGCCAAAAGATATAAGATAGTAATGATAATACCACTTACTTGTGGCACTACCATGTAAGTCATAATGGTATAAAACGCATGAAGAAGCTCCATGTTGATGGATCTTTGGACTCACTCGTTTTGAAAAGTTTGAGACATGCGAACCATGTCTATTGGTGTATATGCATGAAGAAACTCCATGCAAATGGACCGTTTGGACTCACTTGATTTTGAATCACTTGAGATATGCAAATCATACCACATAGGCAAGATGACTGAAAAGCCTCGATTTCAATAAGATGGAACAAGATAGCAACTTGTTGGAAGTAACACATTTTGATGTGTGCAGTCCAATAAATGCTGAGGCATGCAGTGAATATCGTTATGTTCTTACTTCACAGATGATTCGAGTAGATGTTGAGAATATTTACTTGATGAAACACAACTCTGAATTATTGAATGGTTCAAGTAATTTCAGAGTGAAGTAGAAGATCATTGTGACAAGAGGATAAAATGTCTATGATACGATCATAGAGATGAATATCTGAGTTATGAGTTTTGGCACACAATTAAGACATTGTGGAAATTGTTTCATAATTAATACCGCCTGGAACACCATAGTGTGATGGTGTGTCCGAACATCATAGTTGCACCCTATTGGATATGGTGCGTACCATGATGTCTCTTATCGAATTACCACTATCGTTCATGGGTTAGGCATTAGAGACAACCACATTCACTTTAAATAGGGCACCACGTAATTCCGATGAGATGACACCGTATGAATTATGGTTTAGAGAAACCTAAGTTGTCGTTTCTTAAAAGTTTGGGGCTGCGACGCTTATGTGAAAAAGTTTCAGGATTAAGCTCGAACCCAAAGCGGATAAAATGCATCTTCATAGGACACCCAAAACAGTTGGGTATACCTCCTGTTTCAGATCCGAAAGCAATATGGATTGTTTCTAGAATCGGGTCCTTTCTCGAGGAAAAGTTTCTCTCGAAAGAATTGAGTGGGAGGATGGTGGCGACTTGATGAGGTTATTGAACCGTCTCTTCAACCTGTGTGTAGCAGGGCACAGGAAGTTGTTCCTGTGGCACCTACACCAATTGAAGTGGAAGCTTATGATATTGATCATGAAACTTCGGATCAAGTCACTACCAAACCTCGTAGGACGACAAGGACACGTACTACTTCGGAGTGGTAAGGTAATCCTGTCTTGGAAGTCATGTTGCTGGACAACAATGAACCTACGAGCTATGGAGAAGCGATGGTGGGCCCGAATTCCGACAAATGGTTAGAAGCCATGAAATCCGAGATAGTATCCATATATCAGAACAAAGCATGGACTTTGATGGACTTGCCCGATGATCGGCAAGCCATTAAGATAAATGGATCTTTAAGAAGAAGACGGACGTGGATGGTAATGTCACCGTCTATGAGGCTCGACTTGTGGCGAAGAGTTTTTCACAAGTTCAAGGAGTTGACTATGATGAGATTTTCTCATCCGTAGCGATGCTTAAGTCCGTCGGAATCATGTTAGCATTAGCTGCATTTATGAAATCTGGCAGATGGATGTCAAGACAAGTTTCCTTACTAGTTTTCGTAAGGAAAGGTTGTATGCAATACAATCAGAAAAGTTTTGTCGATCCTAAGGATGCTAAAAGGTATGCTAGCTCCAGCGATCCTTTTAAGGACTGGAGTAAGCATCTCGGAGTTGGAATGTACGCTTTGATGAGATGATCAAAGATTTTGGATTTATACAAAGTTTATAAGAAACTAGTATTTCCAAAGAAGTGAGTGGGAGCACTATAGAATTTCTGATGAGTATATGTTGTTGACATATTATTGATCAGAAATGACGTAGAATTTCTGGAAAGCATATAGGGTTATTTTGAATGTGTTTTTCAATAGAAAACCTGGATTAAGCTACTTGAGCATTGAGCATCAAGATCTATAAGGATAGATCAAAATGCTTAATAATACTTTCAAATGAGCACATACCTTGACATGATCTTGAAGGTGTTCAAGATGGACCAGTCAAAGAAGGAGTTCTTGCCTGAGTTGTAAGGTATGAAGTTAAGACTTAAAGCTCGACCTCGGCAGAATAGAGAGAAAGGACGAAGGTCGTCCCCTATGCTTAAGACATAGGCTCTACAGTATGCCATGCTGAGTACCGCGCCTGAAGTGTGCCTTGCCATGAGTCAGTCAAGGGGTACAAGAGTGATCCATGAATGGATCACAGACAGTGGTCAAAGTTATCCTTGGTAACTAGTGGACTAAGGAATTTTCTCGATTATGGAGGTGGTAAAAGAGTTCGTCGTAAAGGTTACGTCGATTCAAGCTTAACACCTATCCAGATAGCTCTAAGTAGAGATACCGGATACATATAATGGAGCAATAATTTAGAATAGCTCTAAGTAGAACAGTTATTTGGAACAGCTCCAAATAGAGCATGGTAGCTGCATCTAGGAGATAACATAGAGATTTGTAAAGCACACACGGATCTGAAAGGTTCAGACCCGTTGACTAAAACCTCTCTCACAAGCAACATGATCAAACATAAAACTCATTGAGTGTTAATCACATAGTGATGTGAACTAGACTACTGACTCTAGTAAACTCTTGGGTATTAGTCACATGGCGATGTGACCTGTGAGTGTTAATCACATGGCGATGTGAACTAGATTATTGACTCTAGTGCAAGTGGGAGACTGTTGGAAATATGCCCTAGAGGCAATAATAAAAGTGTTATTATTATATTTCCTTGTTCATGATAATTGTCTTTTATTCATGCTATAACTGTATTATCCGGAAATCGTAATACACGTGTGAATACATAGACCACAATATGTCCCTAGTGAGCCTCTAGTTGACTAGCTCGTTGTGATCAACATATAGTCATGGTTTCCTGGCTATGGACATTGGATGTCGTTGATAACGGGATCACATCATTAGGAGAATGATGTGATGGACAAGACCCAATCCTAAGACTAGCACAAAAGATCGTGTAGTTCATTTGCTAGAGCTTTGCCAATGTCAAGTATCTCTTCCTTTGACCATGAGATCGTGTAACTCCTGGATACCGTAGGAGTGCTTTGGGTGTATCAAACGTCACAACGTAACTGGGTGACTATAAAGGTGCACTACAGGTATCTCCGAAAGTACCTATTGTTTTATGCGGATCGAGACTGGGATTTGTCACTCCGTGTAAACGGAGAGGTATCTCTGGGCCCACTCGGTAGGACATCATCATATGCGCAAATGTGACCAAGGAGTTGATCACGGGATGATGTGTTACGGAACGAGTAAAGTGACTTGCCGGTAACGTGATTGAACAAGGTATTGGATACCGACGATCGAATCTCGGGCATGTAAAATACCGCTAGACAAAGGGAATTGAATACGGGATTGATTAAGTCCTTGACATCGTGGTTCATCCGATGAGATCATCGTGGAGCATGTGGGAGCCAACATGGGTATCCAGATCCCGCTGTTGGTTATTGACCGGAGAATGTCTCGGTCATGTCTGCATGTCTCCCGAACCCGTAGGGTCTACACACTTAGGTTCGATGACGCTAGGGTTATAAAGGAAGCTTGTATGTGGTTACCGAATGTTGTTCGGAGTCCCGGATGAGATCCCGGACGTCACGAGGAGTTCCGGAATGGTCCGGAGGTAAAGATTTATATATAGGAAGTCCTGTTTCGGCCATCGGGACAAGTTTCGGGGTCATCGGTATTGTACCGGGACCACCGGAAGGGTCCCGGGGGCCCACCGGGTGGGGCCACCTGCCCCCGGGGGCCACATGGGCTGTAGGGGGTGCGCCTTGGCCTACATGGGCCAAGGGCACCAGCCCCAAGAGGCCCATGCGCCTGGGGAAACCCTAAAGGAAGAGTCCCAGCAGGGGAAGGCACCTCCTAGGTGCCTTGGGGGGGAGGACTCCTCCCCTGGCCGCCGCCCCCTTAGAGATTGGATCTCCTAGGGGCTGGCGCACCCCCCCCTTGGGATCCCTATATATAGTGGGGTAGGAGGGCCTCCCAAACACACCTTATGCCTTTGGTGCAGCCCCTCCCTCTCTCCCAAGTTATTCTCCTCACTCGTGGTGCTTGGCGAAGCCCTGCGGGATTGCCACGCTCCTCCACCACCACCACGCCGTTGTGCTGCTGTTGGATGGAGTCTTCCTCAACCTCTCCCTCTCTCCTTGCTGGATCAAGGCGTGGGAGACGTCACCGAGCTGTACGTGTGTTGAACGCGGAGGTGCCGTCCGTTCGGCACTTGATCATCGGTGATTTGAATCACGACGAGTACGACTCCATCAACCCCGTTCACTTGAACGCTTCCGCTTAGCGATCTACAAGGGTATGTAGATGCACTCTCCTTCTACTCGTTGCTGGTCTCTCCATAGATAGATCTTGGTGATTCGTAGGAAAAAATTATGAATTTCTGCTACGTTCCCCAAAAGTGGCATCATGAGCTAGGTCTATTGCGTAGATTCTTTGCACGAGTAGAACACAAAGTAGTTGTGGGCGTTGATGTTGTTCAATATGCTTACCGTTACTAGTCCAATCTTGTTTCGACGGTATTGTGGGATGAAGCGGCCCGGACCGACCTTACACGTACTCTTACGTGAGACAGGTTCCACCGATTGACATGCACTTGGTGTATAAGGTGGCTAGCGGGTGCCAGTCTCTCCCACTTTAGTCGGAACGGATTCGATGAAAAGGGTCCTTATGAAGGGTAAATAGCAATTGGCATATCACGTTGTGGTGTTGCGTAGGTAAGAAACGTTCTTGCTAGAAACCCATAGCAGCCACGTAAAACATGCAACAACAATTAGAGGACGTCTAACTTGTTTTTGCAGGGTATGCTATGTGATGTGATATGGCCAACAAGAATGTGATGAATGATATGTGATGTACGAGATTGATCATGTTCTTGTAATAGGATTCACGACTTGCATGTCGATGAGTATGACAACCGGCAGGAGCCATAGGAGTTGTCTTTATTTATTGTATGACCTGCGTGTCATTGAAGAACGCCATGTAAACTACTTTACTTTATTGCTAAACGCGTTAGTCATAGAAGTAGAAGTTGTCGTTGGCGTGACAACTTCATGAAGACACGATGATGGAGATCATGATGATGGAGATCATGGTGTCGTGCCGGTGACGATGATGATCATGGAGCCCCGAAGATGAAGATCAAAAGGAGCAAAATGATATTGGCCATATCATGTCACTATTTGATTGCATGTGATGTTTATCATGTTTATGCATCTTGTTTGCTTAGGACGACGGTAGTAAATAAGATGATCCCTTACAAAATTTCAAGAAGTGTTCTCCCCTAATTGTGCACCGTTGCTACAGTTCGTCGCTTCTAAGCACCACGTGATGATCGGGTGTGATGGATTCTTACGTTCACATACAACGGGTGTAAGACAGTTTTACACAGCGAAAACACTTAGGGTTAACTTGACGAGCCTAGCATGTGCAGACATGGCCTCGGAACACGGAGACCGAAAGGTCGAGCATGAGTCGTATGGTAGATACGATCAACATGAAGATGTTCACCGATGATGACTAGTCCGTCTCACGTGATGATCGGACACGGCCTAGTTGACTCGGATCATGTAATCACTTAGATGACCAGAGGGATGTCTATCTGAGTGGGAGTTCATAAGATGAACTTAATTATCCTGAACATAGTCAAAAGACCTTTTGCAAATTATGTCGTAGCTCGCGCTATAGTTCTACTGTTTTAGATATGTTCCTAGAGAAATTATAGTTGAAAGTTGATAGTAGCGATTATGCGATCAGTAGAAAGCTTATGTCCTTAATGCACCGCTCAGTGTGCTGAACCCCAACGTCGTTTGTCGATGTTGCGAACATCGGACATACACGTTTTGATAACTACGTGATAGTTCAGTTAAATGGTTTAAGTAGAGGCACCAAAGACGTTTTCGAAACGTCGCGGAACATATGAGATGTTTCGAGGGCTGAAATTAGGATTTCAGGATCGTGCCCACGTCAAGAGGTTTGAGACCTCCGACGATTTTCTTAGCCTGCAAACTAAGGAGAGAAGCTCAATTGTTGAGCTTGTGCTCAGATTGTCTGAGTACAACAATCACTTGAATCAAGTGGGAGTTGATCTTCCAGATGAAATAGTGATAGTTTCTCCGAAGTCATTGCCACCAAGCTGCTAGAGCTTCGTGATGAACTATAAATATATCAAAGACATATATGATGATCCTTGAGATATTCGCGATGTTTGACTCCGCGAAAGTAGAAATCAAAAGGGAGCATCAATCGTTGATGGTTGGTGAAACCACTAGTTTCAAGAAGGGCAAGGGAACAAAGGGATACTTCATGAAACGGCAATTCAGCTGCTGCTCAAGAGAAGAAACCCAAGGTTGAACCCAAACCCGAGACTAAGTGCTTCTGTAATAAGGGGAACAGTCACTAGAGCAGGATTACCCTAGATACTTGGTAGATGAGAAGGCTGGCAAGGTCGATAGAAGTATATTGGATATACATTATGTTAATGTGTACTTTACTAGTACTCCTAGTTGCACCAGGGTATTGGATACCGGTTCGGTTGCTAAGTGTTAGTAACTCGAAATAAAAGCTACGGCATAAACGGAGACTAGCTAAAGGTGAGCTGATGATATATGTTGGCAGTGTTTCCAAGGTTGATATGATCAAGCATCGCACGCTCCCTCTACCACCGAGATTGGTGTTTGCGTTGAGCATATACATGATTGGATTATGTCTATCGCAATACGGTTATTCATTTAAGGAGAATAATGGTTACTCTATTTTTGAATAATACCTTCAATGGTCTTGCACCTAAAGGAATGGTTTATTGAATCTCGGTCGTAGTGATACACATTTTCATGCCAAAAGATATAAGATAGTAATGATAGTACCACTTACTTGTGGCACTGCCATGTAAGTCATAATGGTATAAAACGCATGAAGAAGCTCCATGTTGATGGATCTTTGGACTCACTCGTTTTTGAAAAGTTTGAGACATGCGAACCATGTCTATTGGTGTATATGCATGAAGAAACTCCATGCAAATGGATCGTTCGGACTCACTTGATTTTGAATCACTTGAGATATGCAAATCATACCACATGGGCAAGATGACTGAAAAGCCTCATTTTCAGTAAGATGGAACAAGATAGCAACTTGTTGGAAGTAACACATTTTGATGTGTGCAGTCGAATGAGTGCTGAGGCATGCAGTGAATATCATTATGTTCTCACTTCACAGATGATTCGAGTAAATGTTGAGTATATTTACTTGATGAAACACAAGTCTGAATTATTGAATAGTTCAAGTAATTCCAGAGTGAAGTAGAAGATCATTGTGACAAGAGGATAAAATGTCTATGATATGATCATAGAGATGAATATCTGAGTTACGAGTTTTGGCACACAATTAAGACATTGTGGAAATTGTTTCGCAATTAATACCGCCTGGAACACCATAATGTGATGGTGTGTACGAACATCATAGTTGCACCCTATTGGATATGGTGCGTACCATGATGTCTCTTATCGAATTACCACTATCGTTCATGGGTTAGGCATTAGAGACAACCACATTCACTTTAAATAGGGCACCACGTAATTCCGATGAGATGACACCGTATGAATTATGGTTTAGAGAAACCTAAGTTGTCGTTTCTTAAAAGTTTGGGGCTGCGACGCTTATATGAAAAAGTTTCAGGTTGATAAGCTCGAACCCAAAGCGGATAAAATGCATCTTCATAGGAAACCCAAAACAGTTGGGTATACCTCCTAATTCAGATCCGAAAGCAATATGGATTGTTTCTAGAATCGGGTCCTTTCTCGAGGAAAAGTTTCTCTCGAAAGAATTGAGTGGGAGGATGGTGGAGACTTGATGAGGTTACTGAACCATCTCTTCAACTAGTGTGTGACAGGGCACAGGGAGTTGTTCCTGTGGCACCTACACCAATTGAAGTGGAAGCTTATGATATTGATCATGAAACTTCAGATCAAGTCACTCCCAAACCTCGTAGGATGACAAGGATGCGTACTACTTCAGAGTGGTACGTAATCCTGTCTTGAAGGTCATGTTGCTAGACAACAATGAACCTACGAGCTATGGAGAAGCGATGGTGGGCCCGGATTCCGATAAATGGCTTGAGGCCATAAAATCCGAGAGAGGATCCATGTATGAAAACAAAGTGTAGACTTTGGCAGAACGGCTTGATGGTCGTAAGGCTAATGAGTACAGATGGATTTCAAAAGGAAGACGGACAATGATGGTAAATGTCACCATTAAGAAAGCTCGACTTGTCGTTAAGATGTTTTCCGACAAGTTCAAGGAGTTGACTACGATGAGATTTTCTCACTCGTAGTGATGCTAAGAGTCTGTTGGAATTATATTAGCGATTACTGCATTATTTATGAAATCTTGCAGATAGGATGTCAAAACATTGTTTCCTCGACGATTTTAATGAGGAAAGGTTGTATGTGATACAACCGGAAGGTTTTGTCAATCCCGAAAGATGCTAATAAGTATGCAAAGCTCTAGCAATCCTTCTAAGGACTGGAGTGAGCATCTCGGAGTTGGAATGTGTGCTTTGATGATGATCAAAGATTTTGGGTTTGTACAAAGTTTACGAGAAACTTGTATTTCCAAAGAAGTGAGTGGGAGCACTATAGAATTTCTGATGAGTATATGTTGTTGACATATTGTTGATCAGAAATGACGTAGAATTTCTGGAAAGCATATAGGGTTATTTTGAAAGTGTTTTTCAATGGAAAGCCTGGATTAAGCTACTTGAACATTGAGCATCAAGATCTATAAGGATAGATCAAAATGCTTAATAATACTTTCAAATGAGCACATACCTTGACATGATCTTGAAGGTGTTCAAGATGGACCAGTCAAAGAAGGAGTTCTTGCCTGAGTTGTAAGGTACGAAGTTAGGACTTAAAGCTCGACCACGGCAGAAAAGAGAGAAAGGACGAAGGTCGTCCCCTATACTTTAGATGTAGGCTCTACAGTATGCCATGCTGAGTACCGCACTTGAAGTGTGCCTTGCCATGAGTCAGTCAAGGGGTACAAGAGTGATCCAAGAATGGATCACAGGACAGCGGTCAAAGTTATCCTTAGAAATTAGTGGACTAAGGAATTTTTCTCGATTATGGAGGTGGTAAAAGAGTTTGTCGTAAAGGGTTACGTCGATGCAAGCTTGACACCTATCCGGATAGCTCTGAGTAGAGATACCGGATACATATAATGGAGCAACAATTTAGAATAGCTCCAAGTAGAACAGTTATTTGGATTAGCTCCAAATAGAGCGTGGTAGCTACATCTAGGAGATGACATAGAGATTTGTAAAGCACACACGGATCTGAAAGGTTCAGACCCGTTGACTAAAACCTCTCTCACAAGCAACATGATCAAACATAAAACTCATTGAGTGTTAATCACATAGTGATGTGAACTAGACTACTGACTCTAGTAAACTCTTGGGTATTAGTCACATGGCGATGTGACCTGTGAGTGTTAATCACATAGCGATGTGAACTAGATTATTGACTCTAGTGCAAGTGGGAGACTGTTGGAAATATGCCCTAGAGGCAATAATAAAAGTGTTATTATTATATTTCCTTGTTCATGATAATTGTCTTTTATTCATGCTATAACTGTATTATCCGGAAATCGTAATACACGTGTGAATACATAGACCACAATATGTCCCTAGTGAGCCTCTAGTTGACTAGCTCGTTGTGATCAACAGATAGTCATGGTTTCCTGGCTATGGACATTGGATGTCGTTGATAACGGGATCACATCATTAGGAGAATGATGTGATGGACAAGACCCAATCCTAAGACTAGCACAAAAGATCGTGTAGTTCATTTGCTAGAGCTTTGCCAATGTCAAGTATCTCTTCCTTTGACCATGAGATCGTGTAACTCCTGGATACCGTAGGAGTGCTTTGGGTGTATCAAACGTCACAACGTAACTGGGTGACTATAAAGGTGCACTACAGGTATCTCCGAAAGTATCTATTGTTTTATGCGGATCGAGACTGGGATTTGTCACTCCGTGTAAACGGAGAGGTATCTCTGGGCCCACTCGGTAGGACATCATCATATGCGCAATGTGACCAAGGAGTTGATCACGGGATGATGTGTTACGGAACGAGTAAAGTGACTTGCCGGTAACGAGATTGAACAAGGTATCGGTATACCGACAATCGAATCTCGGGCAAGTAAAATACCGCTAGACAAAGGGAATTGTATACGGGATCGTTTGAGTCCTTGACATCGTGGTTCATCTGATGAGATCATCGTGGAACATGTGGGAGCCAACATGGGTATCCAGATCCCGCTGTTGGTTATTGACCGGAGAACGTCTCGGTCATGTCTACATGTCTCCCGAACCCGTAGGGTCTACACACTTAAGGTTCGATGACGCTAGGGTTATAAAGGAAGCTTGTATGTGGTTACCGAATGTTGTTCGGAGTCCCGGATGAGATCCCGGACGTCACGAGGAGTTCCGGAATGGTCCAGAGGTAAAGATTTATATATAGGAAGTCCTGTTTCGGCCATCGGGACAAGTTTCGGGGTCATCGGTATTGTACCGGGACCACCGGAAGGGTCCTGGGGGCCCACCGGGTGGGGCCACCTGCCCCCGGGGGCCACATGGGCTGTAGGGGGTGCACCTTGGCCTACATGGGCCAAGGGCACCAGCCCCAAGAGGCCCATGCGCCTGGGGAAACCCTAAAGGAAGAGTCCCAGCAGGGGAAGGCACCTCGTAGGTGCCTTGGGGGGGGGGAGGACTCCTCCCCTGGCGGCCGCCCCCTTAGAGATTGGATCTCCTAGGGGCTGGCGCACCCCCCCCCTTGGGATCCCTATATATAGTGGGGTAGGAGGGCCTCCCAAACACACCTTATGCCTTTGGTGCAGCCCCTCCCTCTCTCCCAAGTTATTCTCCTCACCCGCGGTGCTTGGCGAAGCCCTGCGGGATTGCCACGCTCCTCCACCACCACCACGCCGTTGTGCTGCTGTTGGATGGAGTCCTCCTCAACCTCTCCCTCTCTCCTTGCTGGATCAAGGCGTGGGAGACGTCACCGAGCTGTACGTGTGTTGAACGTGGAGGTGTCGTCCGTTCGGCACTTGATCATCGGTGATTTGAATCACGACGAGTACGACTCCATCAACCCCGTTCACTTGAACGCTTCCGCTTAGCAATCTACAAGGGTATGTAGATGCACTCTCCTTCTACTCGTTGCTGGTCTCTCCATAGATAGATCTTGGTGATTCGTAGGAAAAAATTTTGAATTTCTGCTACGTTCCCCAACAGCCTTGATCCAGCAAGGAGAGAGGGAGGGGCTGCACCAAAGGCATAAGGTGTGTTTGGGAGGCCCTCCTACCCCACTATATATAGGGATCCCAAGGGGGGGTGCGCCAGCCCCTAGGAGATCCAATCTCTAAGGGGGCGGCGGCCAGGGGAGGAGTCCTCCCCCCCCCCCCCCAAGGCACCTAGGAGGTGCCTTCCCCTGCTGGGACTCTTCCTTTAGGGTTTCCCCAGGCGCATGGGCCTCTTGGGGCTGGTGCCCTTGGCCCATGTAGGCCAAGGCGCACCCCTTACAGCCCATGTGGCCCCCGGGGGCAGGTGGCCCCACCCGGTGGGCCCCCGGGACCCTTCCGGTGGTCCCAGTACAATACCGATGACCCCGAAACTTGTCCCGATGGCCGAAACAGGACTTCCTATATATAAATCTTTACCTCCGGACCATTCCGGAACTCCTCGTGACGTCCGGGATCTCATCCGGGACTCCGAACAACATTCGGTTACCACATACAAGCTTCCTTTATAACCCTAGCGTCATCGAACCTTAAGTGTGTAGACCCTACGGGTTCGGGAGACATGTAGACATGACCGAGACGTTCTCCGGTCAATAACCAACAGCGGGATCTGGATACCCATGTTGGCTCCCACATGTTCCACGATGATCTCATCGGATGAACCACGATGTCAAGGACTTAATCAATCCCGTATTCAATTCCCTTTGTCTATCGGTATGTTACTTGCCCGAGACTCGATCGTCGGTATACCGATACCTTGTTCAATCTCGTTACCGGCAAGTCACTTTACTCGTTCCGTAACACATCATCCCGTGATCAACTCCTTGGTCACATTGTGCATATGATGATGTCCTACCGAGTGGGCCCAGAGATACCTCTCCGTTTACACAGAGTGACAAATCCCAGTCTCGATTCGTGCCAACCCAACAGACACTTTCGGAGATACCTGTAATGCACCTTTATAGCCACCCAGTTACGTTGTGACGTTTGGTACACCCAAAGCATTCCTACGGTATCCGGGAGTTGCACAATCTCATGGTCTAAGGAAAAGATACTTGACATTGGCAAAGCTCTAGCAAACGAACTACACGATCTTTGTGCTATGCTTAGGATTGGGTCTTGTCCATCACATCATTCTCCTAATGATGTGATCCCGTTATCAACGACATCTAATGTCCATAGCCAGGAAACCATGACTATCTGTTGATCACAACGAGCTAGTCAACTAGAGGCTCACTAGGGACATATTGTGGTCTATGTATTCACACGTGTATTACGATTTCCGGATAATACAGTTATAGCATGAATAAAAGACTATTATCATGAACAAAGAAATATAATAATAACTTATTTATTATTGCCTCTAGGGCATATTTCCAACACCATATGGCCTTGCATAGCGTCGAAACTCTTGCTCCGGAAGCGATCTTGAACGCTTCGAATGTGATGGCCGATTAGAGCTAGAACCGACTGCTTGACTTGCATATTTGGATAGCAGTATATCAAAAGTTGGCTTGATTCGCTTGCGCTTAGCTTCACTCTTTTCCCACTTGCCAACTTCTGAATTCTTGGGCTTGATAAATTTAACATGAGTATCTTCTTATACTTGTGGTTGCCCCCCGAGTGTGGGATTTTTTATGGTGATCTTCAATACTTCCTTGCCATCGGGTTGCTTATCAAGCACAACCTCTCTTCCCAAGACTTTGTCGCCCTCCTTGCCTTTCGTGGGTTCACCAATAACAACATTATCTTTATTAGCAGATTCGGCTATGCTAGGCCGAATTAACATTTTCTTTCCCTCCAAGTCCATGGTGTTTATCAGAAAGGGTTGTTTATCAACTTGCATCTCAGCAAAATTCAATCGTCCATCATTAATGGCCGACTGTATCTGTCGTCGAAAAACATTGCAATCATTAGTAGCATGAGAAAATGAATTATGGTATTTGCAATAAGCACGCCGTTTCAGCTCATCAAACGGCGGTATGGTGTGTGATATTCTAATCATCTTATCCTGCAAGAGAGCATCAAATATTTTATCACACTTAGATATATCAAATGTAAACCTCATCTCCTCATCACGATTCTTGCGAATCGGCTTAAGAGCATTGCAGGTATAGGGTTTGGCCTTTGAGGACCAAACAAACTCAGTAGTATAAACATCAACCTCATTGTCCGAATTATCATCATTGTGTCCAACCATATGCATTCTAGGACGATCGGTTGTAGACCTATGAATCTCTTTACTTCGACTCTCTTGAGCCAAAGCTTTTTGTAAGACTTGATTAATGCTCAAAAACTCATAACTTTCTAGCCTCTCTTTAATGTGAGTTTTCAAACCATTAAGAACAAGCTCTGCCAAGTCTCTCTCAGTTATCACTAAGCTATAACATCGGGTTTTTACGTCTCTAAATCTCTTGACATAATCGGTGACCGATTCATCATGTTTTTGCCTAACCGATGTAATATCTGACAACTTTAGCTCATTATCGCCGCTATAAAAATGATCATGAAACTTTTTCTCTAATTGCGACCATAAGAGAACTGAGCCATGTGGTAAAGCAGCAAACCATGAAAATGCGGTGCCAGTTAAAGACAAGGGAAATAAACACACTTTCAACTCTTCTATGGAACGTGCTTCACCCAACTGTGCTAGATACTAACTCACATGCTCCCAAGTTGTTTTCGTACCCTCACAACTAAATTTAACAAAATCTGGAACCTTATAACCTTGAGGGTAAGAAATTGCATCGAAGTGTTCAGGATAAGGCTTTTGATACACACGACTCTTTACTTTCAGCTCGTTTTTCCGAAAGTTTCTAGAAACATCTTATGCAAATCCTCCCTTAATTTAGCTAAAATTGGATCCGATGTAGATGAAGATGTTTGTGGCAATGACATAGGAGCAACCTGAGTACTAGGTATTGGTGCAACTTGTGGGATGGGCGCCGAACCATAATTCGGCGGAAGACCAAACATGCTTGCACCTATGGGTGGTGTGACAAAGTGATTCGGCGTTGACGCCGAATTGGGTACACTCATAATATGATTAGGGTATGTAGGTGCAGCCACAAGCTGGTTGGTTTGAGTAGGGTAAAAATTCAACAGCATATTATATTGTTGTTGCATAGGTGGTGCCGATGAAATAGGTAAAATTGGACTAGGGTTTTCAGATATACCAACAATACCACTAGATGATGGAGGCATATTTTTCTGAGCATTAGCACTAGCCACAAAAGAATTGTATGCCATCACATTACCCTTACTAACAAGACTTTCAATCACAGCCACTTGCTCTGGAGAAAAAACTTTACTCACAGTGATTGCATCTTGTCCGTCGATGAGGGAAGGAAAATTGACGTTTCCAACCGGAGTGATGTTGCCTTGACGGTCCTTCTTGAAACTTGACAGAAACGCCTCCAAATCCTCCTCCTCGCGCTTCTTCTTGAGCGCCTCAAAAGCCTCTTCACGCTTCTTCTTGCGCGCTTCATAGGCTTGGCGATGTTCATCCGATAGTTCATCAAGACCAGGCTTAATGATGTTATCGGCGTCAACTTTTGAGGGCTTGGGGAGATTAGACATAGTTGATGATGATTCTTGATCTTTCGTCCCCAGCGGAGTCGCCAAAAAGTGTGTTCGCACACGAACACGTCACCGTGTACCTCCAACACCGAGGGTGATGCGCTGCAGCTCACGTCGAAGGAGACCCGTCCGGAAGCGCGGTACGCAAGCAATCCGGCGGGCGCTTTTGAGCACCCGAAACCCCACGCACCTGGGAGGGACCCCGTCTGGACCCGCGGTGGCTATGGGCTGCCCTAGGTCAGTTCGCCCGCCCCTAGAGCCTCGAGGATCGCTGCCCTTCAATGAAGAATGAACGAAGAACGAGAGAAAAAGAACAAGGGAGAGATGTAAAACTAGGGTAAAAAGTAGATTGATTGTTCGATTATGTGTTGTTATTCAATCGGCCGTCACCCCTTAGATATATAAGAGCCGGCTGGACTTTCCGTGCAAGGAAAAGGCTTGGATTCACGTCCAAAACCCTAGTCAAATTCGGATTGGTCTTGTCCGAACTTTCCAAAACTGTTCGGTTTAAACTGGCTGCACCTTGCGGGTCTTTTTTGTGGTGGTAAACGATCTCGGATGGAAACAAGTCCAAAAGCAATCTTGACCGTTTCGACCATACGAACAACTTTCCTGTTGAACGGTTTTTGATCAGAGGTCATCTTGAGGGTCAAATAGCTCGCGCAAAAGATCTCTTTACTCGCGCTACCAATCAGACATGGCGTCTGGTGGGGCGCGTCATATTTCGCCTCGTGAAAGGGCTGCACTCCGATTGCTCTAACTTTTGCATACGAACTCGGATTTGGACGATTTTTATATCAAAATTGATAGTTTCGACGAGACAAAGACAATCCGTGTAGATCATTTTTCCATTTGAGGTCGTCTTGGGGGCTTAATCGGCCAAACTGTACTCTGAATATAAGATCTTAGTACTTTGAGCATAGTTTCGGCCTTCGAGATGAAATTGGACGGCGATGACCCAAACTTCAAATATGTTCATATCTACAATACGGAACTCTTTCATGAAGATCACTTCTCAATTTGAGGCCATCTTAAATAAGTTATTGACCGTGCCAAAATCTGGTGTCAACAACATGGCAAAAATGTTGTGACAAAAATGCGGTTGGATGGTTAGAGGGACTATGGTATCCCCAGCCCACCAGGGTTCAAAATCTCAAGGTGATATGCCGGCTCAGTCTTTCAGAGGTGCTCATAGGGGTAGGCTGTGCGTGTGTGCGTTCATAGGGGTGAGTGTATGCGCGTGTATATGAGCGCTTGTGTCTGTACTGATGTTCAAAAAAAATAACTGAAATTGCCACAATCTAGATTTGCCATGGTCAAAATTTAAAGAATTTTCTGTGGTCCAAAAACTAAATTTCCTTGGTCAAATAACTGAAATTGCCCACGTTAGAGAAAAATAAAAATTATATACATTTGACCTGTGTCAATGAATGCAAAAAAATTGCCATGGCAAAATTTGCCATGTTATAAAAAAATTGACCGATGCTAAAAATCAAAAAGGATAATAAAAATGCCTTGCTAGAGAAAGAATATATCATCGATTTTTTAAGTGAAGTTAAAGAAATTGTGGTGGTCCAAAAGTTAATTTCCCATGGTGAAATAACTGAAATTGCCTGTCTTTGAGAAAAAAGAAATAACATGCATATGACGCATGTCAATGAATGCAAAAAAAAAAATCATGGCAAAAACATTTGCAGACATGTGCACTCTGAAGTGAACATTTGCGGAGCTTTTGTGCTAGATTGCGTATCATCAACAATTTGTACGTGCAGGAGAATTGTTACTATAACCTCAGTGTGAAATAGCAAGTGGAAGGAGATGCAAGCTTCTTCTGAACCTGCTCTACTTCAGTTCCCAAATAATAAAAATGTTCAGACATTTAATGGTTTCTAAATAGTCACTACCTACCAATTTAGAAATCGGAACATTTCAAATGCTTTAACGGGGTAAAAAATGTGCGCGACGATAGCACACATGCAGACACATCATTGCTTTTGATATGTCATCAAGCTATACATCAGATCGACACATCAAAATCAGCTGGCCTGTAGACCAATCATTGAGCAAGCGAATATATTTGATGCACCCATCACTTCCTCATCCTAAACCCGCATCAGCATCTGTGGATAGGTGAAACAACATAAACTTCCCGTGTAAACCAACAGCAAATAATACATGGCTACAAAGTAAATATAACTCGCAACAAGTATATCAATTTCTACACTACTCTTCATCGGCGGCGGTTGCTATTCTGGTGCGCCGGTCTTGTGGAGCCTTAGCACGACGACTTCCCGACTGTCTACTACAACGAGTTTTGCCCGGCTTCAATGAAGGAGGGGCGATGACGGCGGCGATCCTTCGGCTCGCTCCAGTGTTTGTAGTCGTCGCTGAGTGTTTAAATTGACCTGGATGCAATTTTTATTATTTCTAGTGTGCTTTGTACTACCATGAAAGTTGATGAATATTTGGAAGTTTTCTTGCAAAAAAACAAACAAACAAGTATACCAATTTCTGCTTGTGATGCATGAAAATGACACTGGATATTTTCAGGGAGGCACCTACCATATTGCATGTTAACAGTGAATTACAGGAAAAGGAACCTACCAATCTAGGTACCTATCACATTGCCCTGTAACGGTGAATTACATAAAAAGAACTTACCAATAAGGGAACAAGACTTCAAATATGTGCTTTGCAAATGTTATGATGATTAAGCAACCCACTGTTTGTACGAACCCACAAGCTGACATTTCCATGTCTGTATGTGATTAAGCGACCCGTTTGTACGAAAAGAATGCACTACATTGAGGTTTTGATTCAAAAAATATATTAAAAAATGGAAACAACGTTATGCCAGATGTAGAGGAGACAATAATGATACCAAAAAGGGTGCAGGTGAACAAGTGATATGATAGAACAACATAGGAACCTGATTAAATGCATTCTAACCAGGGAAGCAAAAGCAAAAACTCACTGGTGCATCCATGTATACAAATGTTTCTTACTTTTATGTCTTGGTATATTTTTGCCCATAAGAACAAAGTTACTTATCCATAGCAGAAAGTCGATCGACATACCTAAATTAATCTGTTCCCGTAAATTAACTAAGATAATCTACAATCATATGTGGAGCTACCAGACAAACTATATTTCTGTTATACTACCATTTAAAAAATGCTGTTTGGAGGAGAAACATGGGGTTGTTGTAGAAGATTTCTACTCATACACAGGTTATATATAAGAATAAGATAATCATTTCAAAATGACATGAACAACTCAACAAACTCGTATATTAAATACCTGAATCATATTTCTTTGTCGTACAACACTGAGACAAAGATAAATGAAAGTAAGAAAATACTCCCTCCGTTCCGAAATACATGACGCTGGGGTTTTTTTCCGACCAGGTGAAAAAGCAGCGAAATGACCAGGTTACCCTTCAGTTTTGAATTCTCTCCTCGTCTCCATCCAGGTAGTCTTCCAGATCCGCCCGCCTCCGTTGCCCCCCACCTCTGGATCCTCCACCTCCATCGCCCCCGCCTCCGTCGTCCCCCACCCCCAGATCCTCCACCTCCACCTCCACCTCCATCGCCTCCCATCTCGCCCAACAGGTCCCCTCCCATCCTCCCCAACTTCCTAGGCCAGCAGATCCCCCACCTCGTCATCCCAAGGCCAGCACCCTGCTGCAGATTGCCGCCACCCTCCCAGGGCCTCGCCATCTCCACCTCCAGGTACTGCAGGTCACCGCTGACTTCAGGTCCTGGTCGTTCAACAGGTCCAAAAAGGGGCAATTCAGTTGCAAATTTAGGATGACAAAATTCAGTACTGGAGCATGATGTTGGGAGGATTCAAAAAATCAGTACTGCATTGGAGTAAAAGTGCAGTACTCCAATGATGTTGGAGTATCATTAACAAAAAATCAGTACTACTGAAACAATTGCATGATGTTGGAGTATCATTAACAAAATAACATGATGTTGGAGTACAGTTGCATGATGAAGTACTACAGGGGCAGAATCACTTTTACAAGGTCATGCAACATCATTTTCATGACAACAGTACTATTGCATGATGTTGGAGTACTATAGTGCTTGATGTTGCATGAACTTATACCGTGGCAGTACCTGAACAAGCTCTAGGTCCAGCAGGTGGAGCTCCAAGCTCCATTGCACCAACTTCAGAACAGGCAGCAACTGAAAAAGGAAATAGACATAGTCAGGGCAAAGGCATGGATTTTGATCTCAACTGCACTCCAGCCGAAGAAGAAGACATACTCCAAGATGATATGAACATGGAAGAGGAAGAGGGCATCGATCCCGGTCAAGATGCAGTTGGTGAGCTCCAGTACTCCTGCCATGAACAATCAATAGTTCATTTGTACCCCTATAATGGAGTAGCTAGCCAGTGTTGAGCAATTAAAAAATCCATTTGGTATTAACAATGTTTAACAACAAAGTTTGGTATTAAACGTGTGTGAAAATTGATTTTCTAAACCCACACATTCCCTGGGACTTGATGCCATATTCAAGTTCTAAGATCAGGTCATAAATTGTTTCCTAGACCATGGCTAATGTTGATAAAAAAATGCCAATGAATGAATTTCATGTCTTAGAATAAGAGTATTAGCTAATGGAGCACTTGATCACGTCAGGTCTTCCTCTGGGATTTGCCGGTCATAAGACTGAACTTCAAATATATACTGGTGATCACGCAAATATTGCAGTAAGCACCTTACTCATCTGTAGCAGCAGCAGATGAGCGAAGCACATTTTATTACACCGAGCACGAAGCACATTTTATTACACCAAGCACCCTATTATCCTGCGAGAACTTGGCTTATTATGATGTACCAACAGATGAACGAAGCACATTTTATCTACCTCGGCAGTCGGCACTCATCTTCTCCAACGTTGCGGCTGCTTCGCTGTCCGGAGAGAGCTTAACAAAGCCATATCCTTTGGACCTCCCTGTCACAGGATGGCATATCACTTAAAATGACAGGCACGTCAAGCAGTCAAAGCAGAGGACATCCCAAATTGATTCAGTCAAACAACAGATCCTACAGCAAGAAGCTGGAACAGACTGATTATAACTACCTTGGGTAACAACGCCGTGCTGAGAGAACGCGTCCTTGCACTGACAAAAAATGCATTGTGATAGCAAAATCAGCAAGCAGGATAACTCAGAAATTGGATGAAATTTACATTTAGATGAAATTGGATAGAGTGTTTGCACCAAATTTCAATTGACAAAAAATGCATTGTGCTAGCGAAATCAGCAAGCAGGATAACTGAGAAGGAGTACATACGAGGGCATCTTAATAAATAGGTTCACAAATCAGATATCTGGGAGGAAGTCTTGGCAGATCTCAAACGCAGATTCAGGTTCAGGCATCAAACATATTGTCCTTGCACTGAACACGAGGCACCATGAACCATAAGTCAGCAGTAATCTCGATTTGTTCAATGTTCACACGGATTGCTCCTAACATATACTCCCTCCGTTCCAAATTACTCGTCGTGGTTTTAGTTCAAATCCCTCCGTTCCAAATTACTCGTCGTGGTTTTAGTTCATTTGAACTAAAACCACGACGAGTAATTTGGAACGGAGGGAGTACATTCAGTTAAAACTGCACAAAGTGTTTGCACGAAATTTGACTAGAGAAAGTATTGCATTATTGCTGGAGGTGTGATTCTCAAACTAGCATGAAGCAAAGGATCACGAACACCAGGAGTATGCAAGACGAGAGTGAGATGTACAAATCTTCCCTCCGACGAACAGATTTGAGCCTGAGGAGAAGGCGGCGCTTCGGTTCAGTAGTATCCCGGCTGCCACCTTTCTTCCCCAATTGAGCATCGCCTATGCCACAAACCCTAGAAATAATCCCCAAAATATTAGACCTCTCTGATCCCCTTTCCCAAATCAGATCACCACAAGAAATTTTGACATTGACTAGTAAGAGTAGCTCATTTAGCAAGTTTCTGAAAATGAACAGTAACTCTAGTTTCTGAAAAATGAACAGTAGCTCAAGCATTTGAGCATTTCATCATTTGATCATTTCTTGTTGTTTTTCATTTGATCATTTGAGCATGGACTAATATATTTTTCATTGTTTTGTTTCTTATTGCAGTTGTTGAGCAAGGAGTTAGAAAAAAGAAAACCCTCACTAACGAGCAAAAATATGCTGCTTATGTGGCATTGCATTCAGTGTGCATGAGCAGAGGTGACAAATTCAAAAGAAATGATAAGAAAGACCTTGCACATTTTTTTAAGGTAGAAGTGAGGAGTATACAAAGAGTTTGGCAGAAGGCCATGGAGCAAATTTCAGAAGGTTTAGAGGTGGATGTTTCCGATCAAAGAAAAGGAAACTCTGAAAGAAAGCCAAAGGACATCAATTTAGAGCAAATACCTACCATCCCACTAAATAAGAGGTCCACTATCAAATCTCTAGCTTGGCAACTCGGATGTAGCCCTACCACACTGCATAGAAAGTTCAAGCTGAGTTTGATAAAGAGACACACAAACTGTGTAAAGTCAGCTCTAAAAGAGAAGAATAAAAAGGATAGGATGGAATTTTGTATGTCAATGCTTGATGAGACAACGATCGAAACTTCAAGGCCTAAATTCAAGACAATGCATAATGTTGTGCACACTGATGAGAAATGGTTCAATATGACAAAGAAAAATAAGACCTACTATCTGCTGGATGGGGAGGAGGAGCCTACGAGGCCTATACATGGCAACTGTATTGGCAAGGTGATTTTTTTAACGGCCGTTGCTAGGCCAAGGTGGGACCGTGAAGGAAACGTGACCTTCTCTGGGAAAATTGGTATCTGGCCATTCGTGAAAGAAGTTCCTGCTCAGAGGAGAAGTGATAACAGACCCAGAGGTACAATAGAGACAAAGTCAATAAAGGTCGACAGAAAAGTGATAGAGAAGGTCTTACCAGCGATACAAGCAGTTTGGCCTGAAAGTGATGCTAGACAGACCATCTACACCCAGCAGGATAACGCTAAGCCCCATATCTTGCCAAATGACCCAGAATTTCTAGCTGCCGTCGCAAAAACTGGACTTGATATCAGAATAATACAACAACCAGCCAATAGCCCTGATTTGAATGTGCTTGACCTTGGGTTTTTCAACTCGCTGCAATCCCTGACAGATTGTCTGAGTCCTAAAACACTACAAGACCTTATTAATGGTGTTTTGGAGGAATTTGATGGCTATGAGGTTTACAAGCTCAACAGAATTTTCCTAACTCTGCAAACGTGCATGATTGAGATCCTGAACCATGCTGGGGGCAATGGGTATAAAATACCACATGTGAACAAGGAAAGACTTGAGGGTCTTGGGCAGCTACCTCCAAGATTGCCGTGCCCTCAAGAGGTTTACGCAAATGCCCTACACAACTTAGGGCTAATGGCGAGGGTTCAGTGATGGAAGAGGCCTGAATGCTTGTTGTCAAGAGACCTGAGATGAGGCTTGTGGAGTATGCTTGTTGCATCCTTGTGATTATTTGTGTGGAGTATGATTATCATCCATATCTGAGTATATTTGCAAAGGCTTGTGTGGAGTGGATTTTTTGCTCCATTTGTATGATCATTTTTACTCCATATGTTTGCATCGGCTTGTGTGGAGTGAATTCTCTTATTTTCTTAGGAGGAAAGGGCTAGGAGAGGAAAGGAGTGGAATAGAAAAGGAGAGGATTAATTTAGATTTAATTAGCAAACAAAGTTTAATTTAGATTTAATTAACAGAAAAGGTTTATTTTAGATTTAATTAACAGGAAAGGTTTTAATTTACAGTTAATTTCCAGATAAGAGAAGAGAAGAGAGGAGAGATAAGAAGAGAGTAAGTAACTGGATTAAGCTATTGGAGTAACTCCATGGAGTACTAACGTCCAGGAGTACTGCAATGCTTTATTAATAAATATACTACTGCTGTCCTACACTATACTCCTACTCCAAGAACTACTCCTACTGCCAAGTACTCCAATTTAGTGGAGTACTGAAGAGAAGAGAAGAGAAGAGAAGAGAAGAGAAGAGAGAGGAGAGGAGAAGAGCAATATACACTAAATTACTCCACTAAACAGCAAAAGGTTTCATTTAATTAGTTTAATTAACAGAAAAGGGTTTAAGTTAGTTTAATTAATACTCCAAATCTGAAAGGTTTGAGTTAATTTAAATTAACTGAAAAGAGAAAAGAAGATCTACACTACTCCAAATCTTGAACTCACCTTTTTTATTTGAGAAGAGAAGAGCAGAGCAAGCACTGCTACTGCTCCAAGCTAATCTGACAGCAAATCAGAAACTCCAAATCTGATTATTCAGGTACTCCAAATACTGGATCTGCTTGCTACTCCAAATTTTGCAACCACTACTCCAAAACAGTACTGAAACTACATAAACTACAGCAAAACAACTGCAGTTTTGAAGTAAAGCTTCAGTTAATTTTAAAGTTTAAATTAAAGTTTCAGTTAAAATGGAGAGAAGATGAAGAGAAACTACAGTAAGTACTGTTGGAGTACTCACTAACTACTGTAAGATGAGTACAGTACAGTACTGCTGCAAGAGGAGTACAATACTCCATTAGCTCATTGCAAATTTAACCAAAACTACACTAGCACAGATGTTGGTGAGGAAACAACAGTACTATTGCAAGAGGAGTAGTAAAATCGTCAATGTCGGGCACCACAAGCACCACCATCAGCGTCGCCCTGCAAGCACAACAAAGTATTGGAACTCTGAACCGAACGACAACTGAAGCAAAACAATCGACCATCAACAGTAAACCTCTGAAGAAATGTCGGAGTGCTGCTGCTACTTGGTTGATTACAGAGAGCTCGGTAGGCAATTAAGGCCTCACATCTGACATTAGCATCTGTAACATTTGCTAGCACTACTCATAGCAGTACACAAGATCACAAGAATCTCCATTTGCTAGCACTACTCCTAGCAGTACACAAGAATCTCCATCTGACATTAAGTTTTCACGGAGAAGAGACAGGAAGAGGAAGAGAGAGCAATACCTCAAGGAGTCAGCATCCATGGACGCACAGCCGGGCCACCACGTCCATCCTCTCGCCACCTGACGCAACGGCTGCTCCTCAAGGAGTCGCTCATGGAGGCCGCGCGCGAGGAGGACGGTGGCGGCCGCGGCGACGACAAGCTGCTGCAGGTGGTGTTCGACCGCATCCTTCGGCGTCAGGTGGTGTACGATGCGCTTGGGCAGGGCGGAGGTGCCATCATGGGTCCAGCTGCTCACCATCGCCTACTGCTCCTCGTCACCGCCGCACAGATGCAGCAGCTCCCCACCGCCGCACAGATCCGGCAGCTCCTCACCTCCACAGTTCCTCTTCCCGCAGCTCCTCCGACTCCAGCAGCTCCTCCGGTGGTAAAAATCGAATCTTGGGACGACGAACCAGGGATGACGCGAGAGAAAGAGGGCAGCGGCGACGCGGTTAAGGGAGATGCAGCGAAGCAGGCGAGGGAGATGCGGCTGCTACGCGGGCGAGGGAGATGTGCGGCGACGCGGGCGAGGAAGATGCGGCGGCGCCACGGGCGAGGGAGATGCGGTGGGAGAGAGGCAGAGAGCGATACGGGCGAGCGAGACAGAGAGACTGAGAGAGAGTGTGAGAGCGATGCGGTCGAGGGTAAAAATGGAAAACACGAATATTTCGTAGCGTTATGAGATTTCAACGTGCAGACGTAAAACGTCATGTATTTCGGAACAGAGGGAGTAGTAGACAACAGACTCACCGTTTCATATAGTTGGTGCACACAATGATGGTGGGAAACCATCATATAGTTGGCCAGGTAAGATGGGTTTGCTAAGCGCAGCAAACAAGTCGACCTGCAACGTCTTTACATTGACTGAAAAGTATCCAAACTTCAGATTCTCTTGTGAAGATGTGGTGTACAACGCTTCCATGAGCAGGTATCCCCCGGCAACACCAACCATAATGGCACGCTTTACTGGCAATGGGATAACCTTCTCTGAGTGCCATTGGTTATTTCTCAGAATGGAATACGTGAGCCAATATCGGTCATCTTCACTTTCCTCATCATACCCTTTAGTGAGCATCCCGAGCATCCCTTCTGCTGCCTCGACGATGACAAAACTATTAAGATCTCGCCATTCAGGTGGGAGGTTGATAGTAGAGAACTCCATTGTGCGCACGTCAAGCACAAGCAACTCGTTCCGAAAATGCAAATGCCAGTAGAAGCATCTGTGGACGAATTGACGATTGCAAAACCCACTCTCAGAGTTGAGCAATGGAGGACATGTAGCTTGAGCACCCCATCGATCATAAGTAAGAACATGCCAATCTCCATCCAAAGAGGAGAATACGAGAAGCAGGTGCATTGAGCCAAACAAATCACTCTAAATGATACAGGGTCCTCCTCATCATCGCCAGGTGCAAGGAAAGTCTCCAGTTTGAGCAAGTCCGGCCTACGGACCAGCGCTTTTAGGTCGCCCGGGACGGCGGGCAGCAGGACGTAGCGGCGGTGCACAGGATCGCACACGGCGAGTTCCCTTGTCAAAAATTGGCAGTACTGTGAGTCACACACCTCAGAGCCAACGAGAATGCGGCTGCCACGTTCTTCATTGACCGGAGCGCTGGCAAGGAGGGCTCGTCCGTGAAGGAAGTTAATTGGACTCCAGGAACGGCCGGCCGCGGAGGGGAGGAAGGATGAGCAAGAGAAGTCGAACCCGGCTAAGGTGCGGGCCGCGGCGGCGGAGGGGTGTGGCGGCTGGGCTAGGACGAAGGGTTCGTGGAGCATGCCGATGAGAGGCGGCGGGTGGAGGGCGCGGTAGCGGCGCAGGAAGGCGTGGCCGTTGATGACGCGGCGGAAGGAGGCGCGAGCGGTGGAGGTGCGAGCGAGGTCAGCCGGAGTGGGGAGGCGGGAAAAGATTTCCTCGAGCATCTCATCCTGGATATCGGCGATGGACAGCGCCGGCGACGCCATCACGGTGGCCGCGCCTGCTGCTTCTCCGCCGCGTGGTGGACGAATAGAGAAGAAAATGAGGATTGGGAAGTAGGGTTCATGGACACCCAAGTAACGTTGGCTGGATCGAGTTACTGTGGATGGGTGGAAGATCGTGATTTGAGGGCACTAATTAATCCCGGATTTTGGGGAGGCCGATTGATCGAGCAGTTTCAGGAAATCCAATTTATCTAGAGTAAAGACTTTCCGTGAAATGGAATTTACTTCTTTGCAAAGCATATTTTATGCCAAATCATAAGTGTCACACGCTGTGACAAGAAGCACATCGGCCTTTGCGATTTTTATAACTGAAGTTGTCATTCGAAAAACAATAAAAAATCCGAAATATATCATCCGAAAAGGTAGGTACCATCCTCGCGTCACTAAACTCGCCAACAAAACCATTCGAAGTTGCCATATGTTGGTGTCATACGTGTGGCACTTATCAGTCATATTTTGTTAAACAGTGATGTATGGACAATAGTTGTGATTTGACCCTACAACATTTGGGAAAAGAATGACCAGATCCTTGGATTTACCATCGTGCTAGTTTCGACGAAAAAGGGTTTCCCCCGCTTTATATATAAAGCACCATCACCGAACAAGCCGATAAAAATGCACACCCCCGCACAACCACAACGCACACATCCAGGGATGGATATAAGGACGCTGAAAATAGCAACACCACCCCAAAACAACTCCAAGCTAACAACAGATGAAACACTAAGCACTACTATGAAGTCGTAGGGGGCCCTGAACCAAGGATGAGCCTCCGCGAAGAGGAGAAGCCGTGCATGACGAACAATGGGCTCCAAGGCGGCACCTTCAGAAAGGAAACGACATCGGGGAGCCGCCACCGCCCATTCAATGCATGGTGTTTTCCCTGGAGAACCATGGCGACAAGAGAGATACCGCGACGATGCCTTCAAGAAGGGAATGACGTCAGACCGTCGCCGCCGGCGGCTTGACAAGTCAGAGCGGGTGTTCACCCCGGCCAACACTCCCTGTGACCAAAATGGGGTACGGTCGCCCGCACCACCTCCATTGAACGACACGCCGGACCACCTTGCCGCCTGCACGACCATGATGATCGGGCAGCGCCTGAGACGCGTGCTCCACCCACGAGCACCTCAGCTCCAACCAAAGGACCGCCGCCGTAGATCCAATCCCACCCCTCGTCCAAGGATACACCATTCCGAAGCGGCCAACCGGAAAGAAGCAGAAGACCCCCCCCCCTTCCACCCCAAAGCGGACACCTTGGCAGGGTTGGTGGCCGCGAAGGGCAGACTGGGCTAGCAGAACTTCGGCAGCCACACGGTGTAACCGCCGGATGCAACAGAGAGGGCACCCTGCCCCTATCCCGGAGTCCCCTGCCACCTCCAACAAACCCTCATGTGCACCAAGGCCGCGCGATGGAGCCACCCCTTCCAGTCAAGCCTATACAGGAATCTGAGAAGCAAGGAAAGCTCACCCAAGTCAATCGCAGACGAACAGGCGCCGGAGCATGTCCCACTGTCGCCGCGCGCTGACTAGGTCGATCGCGTGGTTGCTGCCATGCCGCTACAAGCGACAACACGTAGAGCCCCCGCTGGACCTCCGCCGCCACCCCGCACCGCCCGCCGCCACCAGAGACCATCGGATCTGGCCCGAGACGCGCCGGCACGCCACCGCCCGAACTTGCCGCAGCCGCCGAATTGTACACGCCCTTCAGGACGCTACTCACCCCCTGCGCCCTACCTTGCCACGACAGCCACCGCCGCTAGATCCGCCAGTCACCTTGGATGCCCGCACTTCCCGCTCGCGACCCCCACCGCTCCACGGCCGGGCGAGGTGACGTAGCCACCGCCGCATTCATGGCTGCCCGCGCCGTTGGCACAGCTGACCGCGGCGCCTCCGCCGCACCCTGCGCGAGCACGGCGTCCCCAGGAAGCGCCCCGCATACTGCACTGCAAGGAGGCGCCGAGGAGGAAGGAGGCCCCGCTGCCGCCTACGCCGACCAGGCTTTGCCGGCGGCGCGCGCCGGCGGTGGCGAGGAAGAGGAGGCTGGCGGCGGTGAAAGCCTAGGGTTCGCACCCCGCTTGTGGGTGCGGGTCAGGCAAATGAAAAAAATGTCACCATCGTGCTAGTTTTCATTTTATTGCCAACTATCAGGCATCAGACTACTGATGCCTAGCGTCCCATCACACAGGCATCAGACCAGGCTAGAGCCGTTGGATTAGAGAGTTAATTAGCTGATTTTGATGGGTCCTTTCCACATAACATGGTCTTTGATTTGAGTTTGCTTCCTACCAAAACTGTAGCCTAAAACCACGTTATTACTTCCTACCAAAACTGCTGCCTATAATCACGTGATTCGAGTTTGCTTCCTACCGTAACTACACCTTAAAATCATGTGACCATGCAATTTTAGATCCATTTGTTCTTAAGTTTTTTGTTCCATATTTTTTTCCTATTTATCTAAAAAAATAATAAATGGAAATTCGTTTCTAATACTATTATTTAAGGGTCAGTTCTTTTGGGTGGCTTAAAAATATGTTGCCTCTTCCGGGTTTAAAAAAGAAGCCAATCTTCAAATTTGTTGAGACTTCTAAATTCTATCCCATAAGTAGTTTAGAAGCCCCAATGAATAAGATAGGATCGGGTAAGCCCTGAAGGAGGCGGCTTATTTTTTAAGCTGCTAAAAGAACCGGCCAAAGTGCTTTCTGGATTGGACTCGCGCAGGCCCCCGCGTCGCTCGCACAAGGGGGTTAGGGCAACGCATACTTCCACACTAGTTGTAGCTCCCCCTCGCTCCTTCTTCCCTCGCCGTCACCTGCTTTCGCCTCTAAGCAAAGTCCCCAATAGGTGCCGGCGGCGGCGGGTCCATCGCCCACGTTCGTAGCTCCCTCCCCGTCCCTTGGCTCCTATGCCAGATCTGCACACAAGGGCTGCTTTGGCGGCGGCACACCTGCTCACAGACCCCGTGGTTGCTCCTCGTCGTTGGCTCATGTTGACGACGCCCTGCTTGGTGGCGGCGGCTCGCCGGTGAGGCTCTGCTGGCGCTCCGTGCATGCATCTGCGAAGATCTGACTGTGTGGCTCAGCTCCCTCGACCTCACGCGCCACATGGGAGATGGACCTGGACCCGCGTGGATCTGGTGGTAGGGGTTGGTGCACTAGATGACTGGCGTTGCGGCACGAGGTCTTGCCAGTGATGCCTCGGGCTGGCACTCTACTAGCCCAGGCTCGGCACCGTTTGACTGCTCTCCTGCTAGTAGCCCTTGCCAACTCGTCTTTCCCACAATAGTATCTGACCTTAGCAGAAACAACTAGCCTCTCGAGATGCAAATTGCAGTGACTACGAATAGATCTTTGGGATGTTTCTTCTCCAGACCTGGTGGCTGCTGCCGGCGGCTCGTACTAGCATGGTTGTGGGATCCTGCTGAAAAGCTCCACTTTGGGTTTTGGCGACTCTCACTTCAGTCGGTCGACTTCGATGGTAAGATGCAATCTATGGACGACGACTTGATGCAGAGGGTATGGTTGTGCAGCAGTGGCGAAGGAATTTTTAGCCAAGTGCATGTAGCTGGCGGGATCGTAGAAAAGGGGTGGCGACATCAGTACATCACATGACTGACTTCAATTTGTTGGCACATGATTGATCAGTTACACATCTGATAGAACCATGACAATTTAACCAGAAATCATACATAGTATATTGATCAATTAAATATAGGATAGAAGCATGAAACAAATAAGAGAATCAAGATTGGAGGACTCAATACCTAGGTCAGATGAGTGACATGATGCCTAAAGGGGAGGGCGCTGAAAATACTGCAAATCTTCCAGTTAAATTACACACAGAAAAACTGTTTAATTGTTAAACTGTAAGTTCCTAATCCGGATATGTATCCTCTTCCCCTTCCCGTTCTGCAGGATGTGCTACTTCTGCTGTTCTGCACATATCCTTCCTCACGTATCTGTATACGTACAGATCAGTGTTGCCTGTCCTGGATCAATCGATGATATCTGCACACTCGCGCATATTTTAGAAAAAAAAGTAAAGATGAAAACGGAGCATGTATCTCTATCTATTTTTGATGATTTGGATTGTGGTTGTTTTGCTAGCACAGTATGGACTGAAATTTACACAAATGAGCGACTGCATCATTTAGCCATGTTCGTGGTTCCACTCAATACAAAGTTGTACGTGTACTCAAATGTTGGACATTTTGCTTTTCTGTTCCCTCGGTTGCGGGAGATATTTGAATTATGTATTCAGTACAAGCGGCTTGACATTTGCTTCCACGGACCAAGGGAACGTACCACCCCAGAGTACTGCGTACCCTGAATCGTGGTTAATTAATTACCGGTGCTTATGCTTGTTTGGGTCTGATCAGCTGAGACAACTCTGAAAACCTTTCACACCGCTTCTGCTCGGCATCGTTAATCAACTGCACCACGTTTTTTTTCGAAAAAGGGTTTTACCCCAGCCTCTGCATCAGAAAGATGCATACGGCTTTACTTTTCGAAAAGGAGACTTGTTGCTGGATTTTTTTATTAATAATCAACTGCACCACGTACGTTTTCAATATCTGAAAAGCCACCTATTTCTCTTCAAGTCTGTATATACGGAAGGATACAATGTCCAGAGTTTTGCTACACATTCAGAATACAGAAAACACCATACAAAGCTGAATGTCCTGCCCTCTACAAAAAAAAAAAAAAATTGTCCAATGAGCATATCAGGATCACAAACAAATACATGTCTAGCTAGATTCTTCTACTTCAGGAGGGTCCTCTACTAAAGAAATGTCCTGCCCTCGGGTTGCCAGGTTCATGCTTTTACTTCCACTGAAGAAATGCTCTCTGCTTAACTGGACAGTTTACATCCTCTACTAATATACGAGTACAATATAAGATCGTCAGGAGGGGCCAACTCAACTTTGCACTGCAGATTAATTAAACTACAGAGTATTAAAGAGCTTTTGCCCATCTCAAGCGTGGCCACATGGAGCGGAGCTTTTTTGCTTTAATTTGCTTATTAATTATTCTTGCAGTCATGTGGCAGTAAAGAAAGATTCCATTCTAAAAAATAATATATCGGTTGGTTCCTAAAGTTCCAGCTGCGGGAGAACAAAGCATTGTTGCCATGCTCCTTTCTCAGATCCAATCTTTCATATACTATATGCTCTGCTCTCTTCTCTGTCATCGAGCTGGAAACAAGTAGCAATAAGAAGCCAAACACCATGCCATCCTAAGCCACACACATCTGCATTCTTCTATCCACTTATCTCTGATCGGTCTGAGAGCCAGAGACAACAAGGAGGAGTTACTAATGGCTGAGTCTGCCTATAGCATTGTGCTCAGCAATGTCAACACACTTGCAATTCAGGAGACCACACTCCTGTGTGGAGTCACCCTTGAAGTGGAGTCCCTAAAAGATGAGCTCAAGCGGCTCCAAGGCTTCCTTAGAGATGCCGACGGCAAGCGGAGGCTCAGAGATGAAGATATTGTTGTCTTGGTCAGCCAGATCAGAGATGTGGGGTATGAGGCTGACAATGCCATTGAAGCGGTGGATCACATGCAGAAGAGAAACCGGCTCAAGAAGGGATTCATGGGCGCCATTGCAAGGTATGCTCGCCTACCAAGTGATTTGACTACCCTTCTCAATGTTGGTGTTGAAATTGAACACATCAAAAGGAAAATCTCTGAGATAGTTGAAAGTGCAAAGCGCCTGGAAATAGTTGATTTGGGGAATGTGCCAATAGAAAATGTTCATGTTGATGATGAGTTCCAACAAGATTATCCTAACTATCAAAACTATGAAGAAATTTTACTTGTTGGCTTTGAGGGTGAGTACGAAGAAATAGTGGAGAAATTAGTTGACACAGAGAAGAGTCTTAGTGCTATCTCCATAGTTGCTATGGGTGGGGCAGGAAAAACAGCACTTGCTAAGAAAGTCTTCATGTCATGTAGAGTCCAAGAACACTTCGGCAAAACTGCTTGGGTTACTGTATCTCAAAAATACAAAGGCACTGATTTACTCAAGGAAATTATGAAACAAATTATAGGGAGTACAGACGAGTCAATTGATAAATTGAATGAGTATGAGGTGGGACAAAAGATCCATGATTTCTTGTTGCAAACAAAATGCTTAGTGGTTCTTGATGATGTGTGGGAAACAGATACATGGGAGCAATTAAACAGAAGCATTAGAGCCTCTCCAGATGCAGCCAATGGTAGTAGAATACTTATAACCACACGAAAAGACATTGCAAATCATGTTCAAATACCAACCCACGTTCATCATTTGAAGAAGCTTGATGAAGAAAAAAGCTGGGAACTTTTAAGTAGCAAAGCCTTACCATCATACAAAAGGTCCGTCATACATGATGTGGATGAGTTTGAGAAACTTGGCAGAAAGCTTGCAAAGAAATGCGATGGGTTACCACTTGCACTTGCACTATTGGGGGGTTACCTATCAAAACATTTAAATGCACGAGAATGGTCTGATATACTCTTGGATTGGCCATCGACCAGAAATGGGCAGATGGTGCAGAACATTGTGGCCCGGAGTTACAAGGACCTGCCAAATCATTATTTAAGGTCTTGTTTCCTCTATATTGCTTCTTATCCCAAGGATTACATAATAGATGTGCCAAGACTTATAGAATTATGGATAGCAGAAGGCTTCATTCCTAAGATACCAAACCATAAGCTAGAAGAAACAGCGGAAACGTATGTAGCCGAGTTGGCCCAGAGAAGCTTGGTAGAAGTTATAGAAAGAAGCAGGGCACATGGATGTATTGACATTATAAAGATTCATGATATCTTACATGACTGGTGTGCAGAAGAAGCAAGGCAAGATGGTTTTCTTGATGTGAAGAACGAAACTACGGGTCAGGCTTCATCTCCTGCTCTCTTGCTATATAGTTCAATTTTCTATTTTAGTATATGTCCTTATATGTGGCTAGCTTCTTTCTGACATGTGGAGCACTCTACATAAATGCAGGCCAAGTTGGCGAGCCAGCATCATCAAATAACTTGGTTTCCTATCGCTCTAGTTTCCAGAGTTTGAGTAATGAGATTTTACCCGGGACAACTAATATCCGAACTTTGCTGGGCTTTGAACTTCAATCAGCATCCGTTCCTAAACTGAGGCTCCTGAGAGTTCTTAGCATTGAAAAGTCAACATTGAAAGATTTCTGTACAGTGATCAGTGGCTGCATTCACCTAAGATATCTTAGGTTGGGGAACTGTGGAGGTGTGGTTCTACCTTCCTCAATAGGCCAGCTCTTATACTTGCAGACTATAGATCTAAGGGACTCATACTTGGAATCGCAAGTACCAAAGTCCCTCTGGGATATCCCCAGTCTAAGGAATGTATACCTTGATGATGGGTTTTCACCACCACCACCACCTGCAAAGAGTGTCCGGCTGAATCACAAAGAGCTCCAGACCTTGTTTTTGGGTATTTCACATGTTGGCACTAAATTGTGCTTTCATGACATGGTTATTTTCCTGGGCCAGATGAATCAACTAACAACCTTATTCTTGATGATATTCCCCATGCCCACCGAGGCGTTTAGCCTATTTGCAAACATGCCTCACCTTGTTGATATTACACTTGGCCAATTAGGTGTGCTTGATAAGTTGCCTCATGAGTTCCCACAAAGTGTACGGCGTCTTGTTCTATATGCCGATGTCATTAGACAAGACCCAATGCCGATCCTAGAGAAGCTTCCATGTCTTGTGGTGCTAAAATTAGAGGGGTATGAAGGCAAAACTATGTCCTGCTCTGCACAAGGGTTTCCTCAGCTGCAAGAGTTGGAACTTCACAGGTTTTCTGTCGAGGAGTGGAGGACGGAGGAAGGGACAATGTCTAAACTATTTATCCTGACACTTTGGAAGTGCGAGAAGATGATCAAGGTTTGCGAGGAATTGCTAGACCTTTCGTACCTCAGTCACGTGACATTGGCCAAGATGCCCTATTTCTGAAGAATGACAGCGCACTAAAGGAGCTGCTCCAGAAAGGATGTGAGGTATGTTGTACACAACTTAAGCTTAGCTAAATTATTTTCCATCGATCTTGCTCGTCTTCCAATTTCGTTGCCACAAACTATATATGCTCATGTCTGTCTGTCCGCACATGTAAATTAGTTCGAAATATGAAGGCGGTTTGTCGTCGTTTAATGCTCAGCATGTTTGTTGATTTATCTTAAACTGTATATACAGTTATAAACTGTACCGCAGCAAATCAATCAATATTATTTGTTTGCTTCTATCTGTGAATAAATGTTAATTAGTGCAGGATCAACTTTATGACTCACGCTCAACTAACCTATTTTTTCGTGTTTGTACATTTTGTGCAGGTCAAAGGGACGCGTCCCCAGCGATAGCACACCGTCCTTGCAAGGACGGGAAATATTTCCTAATTCCCAAGGAATTTATTAAGTCTCGTTATGTACCTCTCTCAGTTGAACTTGTGTACCTGTTTGCTTCCATCCCTAGTAAAAATGTTTCCTCATCTTGACTGGCCTGTCTGTGTACGCGTTTATTTGTTTTCTGAACTATTAAGCGGCCCAATTACAAGAGTATTATGTTAGCGCCGTATTTGTGGCGTGTTCTTTACCTTTTCTCATGGTCAATGAACAATCACTTGACCTGACTCACATCAACTGTCTCTGCATTAAAATTGCCTTAACTGTTTTGATTTCCCTTACACAAATCGGCGGTTGATTTGATAGCATAATGACAGGGGAGCGAAGAGTATCTTTAGATTACCTGGCCGCAGACTTGCCCCGCACTCGATCTTGACGAGATGCACGGCCTGGGTGACGCAATTACTGCAGGGAAGCAGGGGAGAGGTCTCATCAAGCGAGGTTTCTATTAATCGTTCTTTGAAATCTTGCAACAAAACAGTACCAGGAAAGCAAAGCACAAGCATAAGCATGTTGTTTAGCAAAGAGATTGCACCATAAATGTGATGCGAAGAGACATTGATCAAATGGCTAGTATTCACAAAGTGCAGATTTCGCAAGCAACAATGCAGACGAGGTAAGACTGACAATATGTTTTTTATGCAGTCAAGCCAAAGACTGAATAACTAACAAATTTTGGTTTTGAATATGCTTCGACCATTTCGAACTGTGTGAAGCGGCAGCTCTAATTCGGTTGGCAACATTGTCCTATGCCATGAATTCATAATTTTTCTCGAAACCTGTCCATTATGCACTCAGATTCAGAGTATGGACAATGACAGGAACAGCTAAATGTCCTAGGACATGGCCACAGGAGCAGTAAGGCTGCTCATAGTGGGAGTAACTTAGCAAGTAACATAACACACCTCAAGAAAAGTTTGCTTACATGGCATGTATTTAATGAGAAAGATGGTTAGAGTAACATAATATGTTACTGTAACATAACACATCCCAATGCAAAATGAGTCTACATCTTAATAAATGTAGACTTGTATGATACCACATATATATTACTCCCTACTATGAAGGTAGTAACATAGACTAATAACATATGTATGTTACTAGTCTAAGTTACTCCCCACTATGACTAGCCTAACAGAGTAACAATAGCAGCAGTACCGAGAGCCCACAGGGTGTGTAGGACTGTAGATCGAACGCGTCCGCGAGGTGGGAAAGGCCGGCGGTCTCCGCCCTCTTCAGGGCCAGCATCTGCAGGCTAATGAGCAACTCCTGCACACCACCACAGTGGCACCATTAAATCCCGCTGTCAGGGCCAGCATCGTTAGGTTGCGAGCCACCGTGATTCTTCGGTGCTCTCCGCGGCCGCCAGGGGTGGGTAATCGCCGGCGGCAGGCTCGCGGCGCGGCTGTCCATGACAAGAAGAGAGCAAAGGGGAGACAAGGGATATTTGTCCATGATATACGGGCTTTGGTGCGCTGGGAGGCCCACTCTAAGTCGCCCTCACAAGACCGTGATGAGTGTAAACTAGACCTGATCGTTCCTCGGGTCAGGCCGGGTTTCGAGTCAGGCTCCTAAAAGCCTGAAGTGAAAATCCCAAGCCGTGGCCTGGCCCGGCCCGGCCCGAAGCATAGGAACAGTGACAACATTTCTCAATTAAAATAAAAATATTCAGGTAACTAAAATAATAAACTATACCTATATTCCGAATAAAATATAAATTTATGGGCATTTTGGGCTTTCAGGTCGGGCTTCAGGTCAGAAAATGGAGCCCGGGACGGCACGGATGCCGGGCTTTCGGGTTCCAGGCCGGCCCTTTTCCCTCTGTCCGTTTTATATTTTTCTTTTTTAATTTCTTTGGCCATCTCTGTTTTTTCGTTGGTTTTTGGGTTTTCAAATTTCTTTTTTTTCTCAGGTTTTTATTATTTTCTCACCAGTTTTCTTCTAATTTTTATTTGTCAATTTAACAAAGAAAACCAGTATAAAAACAAAAACAGAAAAGCCAATGGAGAAAACGGGTTTTTTTATCTCAAGTAGGTCGCATCCTAAGAGTATCTCCAGCCGTTCGGCCCCCCAGGGCGCCGAGAAACTGCGGCCTGGGGGCGAGCAGGCGCTAGTTCGGCCCCTGGGGCGGCCTAGCTCCCATCCACGCCCCCAGGCGCCGCCCCCCAGCCACGCCAAATTCAAACGTAGTCATTCCTGCGCACAAAATAGATGCCACAATCCGGCGATCAAGCAGGTCTCGTCGATCGGATGCAAAGTTCTGTGTACAAAAAACAGAAAAGGACGGAAGCGCGCATCAGGCGGCGAGGTCGGCCTCCGGCGTCGGCGGAGACGGCGTGCGTGGGCTTGACGGGGTCTCCGTGCTTGGCGGCGTCGGCGTGGCTTCTGTGCTGCAGGCAGTCTCGGCAGCATCATCGCTCGGGCTTGACGGCGGTGTCGGTGTGTGCGTGGGCGTGGGCGGCATCGTCGTTGTTGTGGGCGGCGTCATCGAGGGAAGCTGGTTCAGGATGAGGCCAACATGGGCCAAGTACCACGCCTTGAACGCCTCGTCGGTGCTCTGGAGCATGTCTGCCCCGCCCAGCAGGAAAGCCAGGTCGGTGTTCCTCTTTTTCGCGGCGACGTTGGTCCGGAGGAGGTAGAGCTTGACGGCGCTGCTCGACATCAACGCCGACCACCGCGCCTCGGTCTTCTCTTCACGAAGGGCGGCCCGGACCTGTGCGTCGGCGAGGCAGTGCTGGATGGACTCCTGCACGCGAGCGGTGGCCGCGTCGGCGTGTTTCCCCTTCTTGGCACCTTTGTTGCCGTCCGGCCGCCCTTCTGACGCGCCCGGAGTCGGCGCGTCCGGCTTGTAGGTCTCCTTGTTGGGTAGCGTAGTAATTTCAAAATTTTCCTACGCACACAAGAGATCATGGTGATGCATAGCGACGAGCGGGGAGAGTGTCTCCACGTACCCTCGTAGACCGAAAGCGAAAGCGTTATGACTACGCGGTTGATGTAGTCATACGTCTTCACGATCCGACCGATCCAAGTACCGAACGCACGGCACCTCCGAGTTCTGCACACGTTCATCTCGATGACGTCCCTCGAACTCCGATCCAGCCGAGCTTTGAGGGAGAGTTCCATCAGCACGACAGTGTGGTAATGATGATGATGTTCTACCGATGCAGGGCTTCACCTAAGCACCGCTACCATATTATCGAGGTGGAATATGGTGGAGGGGGGCACCGCACACGGCTAAGAGATCAATGATCAATTGTTGTGCCTAGAGGTGCCCCCCTGCCCCCGTATATAAAGGATCAAGGGGGAGGGGGCAGCCGGCCAGGAGGAGACGCACCAAGGAGGAGTCCTACTCCCGCCGGGAGTAGGACTCCCTCCTTTCCTAGTCCAAGTAGGAGAGGGGAAGGAAGGGAGAGAGGAGAGGAAAGAAGGGGGAGGGGGCGCCGCCCCCCTCTCCTTGTCCTATTCGGACTAGGGGAGGGGAGGGGGCGCGCGGCCAGCCCTGGCCGCCCCTCCTCTTCTCCACTTAGGGCCCATGAGGCCCATTAACCCCCCGGGGGGTTCCGGTAACCCCCTGTACTCCGGTATACATCCGATAACCCCCAGAACCATTCCGGTGTCCGAATATAGTCATCCAATATATCAATCTTCTTGTCTCGACCATTTCGAGACTCCTCGTCATGTCCCTGATCTCATCCGGCACACTGAACTACCTTCGGTTCATCAAAACACATAACTCATAATATAAATCGTCACAGAACATTAAGCGCGCGGACCCTACGGGTTCGAGAACTATGTAGACATGACCGAGACACGTTTCTGGTCAATAACCAATAGCGGAACCTGGATGCTCATATTGGTTCCCACATATTCTACGAAGATCTTTATCGGTCAAACCGCATAACAACATACGTTGTTCCCTTTGTCATCGGTATGTTACTTGCCCGAGATTCGATCGTCGGTATCTCAATACCTAGTTCAATCTCGTTACCAGCAAGTCTCTTTACTCGTTATGTAATGCATCATCCCGCAACTAACTCATTAATCACATTACTTGCAAGGCTTATAGTGATGTGCATTACCGAGAGGGCCCAGAGATACCTCTCCGATAATCGGAGTGACAAATCCGAATCTTGAAATACGTCAACTGAACAAGTACCTATGGAGACACCTATAGAGCACCTTTATAATCACCCAGTTACGTTGTGACATTTGGTAGCACACAAACTGTTCCTCCGGTACTCGGGAGTTGCATAATCTCCTTCGGTCTCCCACTTGCCTCTAGGGCATATTTCCTTCGGTCTCCCACTTGCACTAGAGTCAATAATCTAGTTCACATCACCATGTGATTTAACACCAATATTCACATCTGTATGTGATTAATACCCATAGTTCACATCGTCATGTGATCAACACCCAAAGGGTTTACTAGAGTCAATAATCTAGTTCACATCGCTATGTGATTAACACCCAAAGAGTACTAAGGTATGATCATGTTTTGCTCGTGAGAGAATTTTAGTCGATGGGTCTGTCAAATTCAGAGCCGTATGTATTTTTGCAAATATTCTTTGTCTACAATGCTCTGCATGGAGCTACTCTAGCTAATTGCTCCCACTTTCAATATGTATCCAGATTGAGATTTAGATTCATCTGGATCGGTGTTAAAGCTTGCATCAACGTAAATCTTTTACGAGGAGCTCTTTTATCACTTCCATAATTGAGAAATATTTCCTTAGTCCTCACTAAGGATAATTTTGACCGCTGTCCATTAATCTACTCTTAGATCACTATTGTACCCCCTTCCCAAACTTATGATAAGTTACACAATAGGACAGGTACACAGCACAACATACTTTATAGAACCTATGACTGAGGCATTGGGAATGACTTTTCATTCTCTTTCTATTTTCTGCCATGGTCGGGTTTTGAGTCTTACTCAACTTCACACCTTGCAACACAGGCAAGAACTCCTTATTTGACTGTTCCATTTTGATTTACTTCAAAATCTTATCAATGTATGTACTCATTGAAAAATCTTAACAAGCGTCTTGATCTATCTCTATAGATCTTGATGCTCAATGTGTAAGCAGCTTCATCGAGGTCTTTCTTTGAAAAACTCCTTTCAAATACTCCTTTATGCTTTCCAGAAAATTCTACATTATTTCTGATGAAAAATATGTCATTCACATATTCTTATCAGAAAGGCTGTAGTGCTCCCACTCACTTTCCTGTAAATACAGGCTTCACCGTAAGTCTGTATAAAACTATATGCTTTGATCAACTCATCAAAGCGTATATTCCAACTCCGAGATGCTTGCACCAGTCCATAGATGGATCGCCGGAGCTTGCACATTTTGTTAGCACTTTTAGGATCAACAAAATCTTCTGGTTGCATCATATACAACTCTTCTTTAAGAAATCCATTAAGGAATGTAGTTTTGACATCCATTTGCCAGATTTCATAAAATGTGGCAATTTGCTAACATGATTCGGACAGACTTAAACATCGCTGGAGTGAGAAAATCTCATCGTAGTCAACACCTTGATCTTTGTCAAAAACCTTTTTCGACAAGTCGAGCTTTGTAGATAGTAACACTACTATCAGCGTTTGTCTTCCTCTTGACTATCCATTTTATTTTTTATGGCTTGCCGATCATCGGGCAAGTCCACCAAAGTCCACACTTTGTTCTCATACATGGATCTCATCTCAGATTTCATGGCCTCAAGCCATTTTACGGAATCTGGGCTCATCATCACTTCCTCATAGTTCGTAGGTTCGCCATGGTCAAGTAACATGACCTCCAGAACAGGATTACCGTGCCACTTTGGTGCGGACTGTACTCTGGAAGACCTACGAGGTTCTGTAGTAACTTGATTTGAAGTTTCATGATCATCATCATTAGCTTCCTCACTAATTGGTGTTGGAATCACTGAAACTGATTTATGTGATGAACTACTTTCCAATAAGGGAGTAGGTACAGCTACCTCATTAAGTTCTACTTTCCTCCCACTCACTTCTTTCTAGAGAAACTCCTTCTCTGGAATGATCCATCTTAGCAAAAATTATCTTGCCTTCGGATCTTTGATAGAAGGTGTACCCAACAGATTCCTTTGGGTATTCTATGAAGACGCACTTCTCCGATTTAGGTTCGAGCTTATCAGGTTGAAACTTTTTTACATAAGCCTCGCAGCCCCAAACTTTAAGAAACGACAACTTTGGTTTCTTGCCAAACCACAGTTCATAAGGCGTCGTCTTAACAGATTTTGATGGTGCCCTATTTAAAGTGAATGCAGCTGTCTCTAATGCATAACCCCAAAATGATAGTGGTAAATCGGTAAGAGACATCATAGATTCCACTATATCCACTACAGGAAACAGGAAATTTGCCTTCTGTGGATCACAGACGGCAAAGACCTAAATCCAGACGGCAAAGACTTTGCCGTCATTAAGCAGACGGCAAAGTCAGACGGCAAAGATAAATCGGCAAAGAATACTTTGCCGTCAGCTTTTTGTCTGACAGACGGCAAAGAATTTGCCATCAACCAAAACTACTTTGCCGTCTGCCTTATATATCACAACCGGCAAAGAAAAAAGGTTTTGCCGTCAGCTAAACTACATCTTTGCCGTCAGCTATTCCCGCCTTTGCCTTCAACTCGTATATCAGAGACGGCAAATAATGGGGTTAAATTAAAAAAAACACAGCGGCAAGGTGTATGCGGTAAGACACGGTGTATGTTGTAAGTCACACGTTTATTAGTAATGAATCCCGGACATGTCCAGCCGTCGGCGTGTCTTGAGAGTTGGATTCGCCCGGACAACCATACTACTGTTTGCATGCGCCCCTGCCGTAGTCGTATTGCTGTTTGCCCACGCCACTGCCAGAATCTCTGGTCGATAGCCCGTGCTAGAGAGAGAGCAGGAGGAGGCGCCAGAGGGGGAATGTAAACAGGGTCGGTCGCTCTGTTCTGCCCGCCGCCGCCCTCGCTGGAGGCCCTGCTCGCTCGCTGACACTGCTGTCGAAGGGAGGAGGTACGGAGGGAGAGAAGGAGGAGTCTGCCGGTGGGAGGAGCTGTGGACGGAGAGAAGGACGCCATGCCCGCCACCGGGTGCACTGCCCGCCGCCGCCGCCATAGACGCCGTCCTGCCCGTCTCGCCCTGCCTGCCGCCGCCATGCACGAAGCCGCCCTAGCCTGCTCACCAGCCGCCCGCCCTGCCCTACGCCCGCCTCCCGCCCTGCCCTGCCCGCCAGACGCCCGCCCTGCCATGCCCGTCGGCCGCCCGCCTTGCCGTGTCCATCGAAGGAGGATGGGGGACAGCTCGAGGGAGAAGGCGAGAGGCCGGTCCGGCAGAGGCGAGCGTGGAGTGGTGGCCGGCGGCGACAGGGGCGGGGCGGCTGGGAGTCATGAGAGAGAGATGAGAGAGTTTCTGCCACGAGATGAGAGAGAGAGCTGCGTACAAACAGATAGGGGAGAGAGAAGCAGGTGGGATCAGTTGGGAGAGAGCACGTGGTGAGGGGCGTGGGAAATAGAACGTGGTGCGGGCCAGGCCGCGTGGGAGAGAGATCAGGGAGAGATGTGCGATGCCGATAGTGCCACCTCATCGATCCAGGAGATCAATCCGCGAGGTGTGTTTCTTCTTTGCCGTCTGCGGTACTAATTACAAACGGCAAAGTATGTCTTTGCCGTCTATGGTTTTTATTACACATGGCAAATAACTTTGCTGTCTGCGGTTTGTACTACAGACGGTAAATTAAGTCTTTGCCTTCTGTAATAAAAAATGTAGACGATAAAGTAAGTCTTTGTCGTCTGTAATAAAAACCGCAGACGGCGAACCTGTCTTTTCCGTCAATCATTTTTTGCCGTCTGCTGATGACGGCAAACCCTTTCTTTGCCGTCTGCCCCGACGAAATGCTGACGGCAAAGAAAATACTGACGGCAAATCTTCTGTTTCCCGTAGTGATCCAATAAAGTACGGTTATGACGTTCGGACACACCATCAAGATGTGGTGTTCCAGGTGGCATGAGTTTGTGAAATTATTCCACATTGTTTTAATTGAAGACCAAACTCGTAACTCAAATATTTTCCTCTACGATCAGATTGTAGAAACTTTATTTTCTTGTGACGATGATTGTCCACTTCACTCTGAAATTCTTTGAACTTTTCAAATGTTTCAGACTTGTGCTTCATTAAGTAGATATACTCATATCTGCTCAAATCATCTACGAAGGTCAGAAAATAACGATACCCGCCATGACCATCAACACTTCATTGGACCGCATACATCGGTATGTATAATTTCCAACAAGTCAGTAGCTTGTTCCATTGTTCCAGAGAACAGAGTTTTAGTCATCGTGCCCAAAAAGGCACGGTTCGCAAGCATCAAATGATTCATAACCAAATGATTCCAAAAATCCATCTTTATGGAGTTTCTTCATGCGCTTTACACCAATATGACCCAAACGGCAGTTCCACAAATAAGTTGCACTCTCATTATCAACTTTGTATCTTTTGGCATCAATATTACGAATATGTGTATCACTATGATCGAGATCCAACAAACTATTTTCATTGTGTGTATGACCATCGAAGGTTTTATTCATGTAAACAGAACAACAATTATTCTCTGATTTTAAATGAATAACTGTATTGCAACAAACATGATCTAATCATATTTATGCTCAATGCAAACACCAAATAACATTTATTTAGGTTCTACACTAATCTCAAAAGTATAGGGAGTGCACAATGATGATCATATCAATCTTGGAACCACTTCCAACACACATCGTCACTTCACCCTCAACTAGTTTCTGTTTATTCTGTAACTCCTGTTTTGAGTTACTAATCTTAGCAACCGAACAAGTATCAAATACTCAGGGGCTACTATAAACACTAGTAAGGTACACATCAATAACCTGTATATCAAATATACCTTTGTTCACTTTGCCATCCTTCTTATCCACCAAATACTCAGGGCATTTCCGCTTCCAGCGACCATTTCCTTTGCATTAGAAGCACTTAGTTTCAGGCTTTGGTCCAGATTTGGGCTTCTTCACGGGAGTGACAACTTGCTTGCCATTCTACTTGAAGTTCCCTTTCTTTTCCTTTGCCCTTTACTTCAAACTAGTGATCTTGTTTAATCATCAACACTTGATGCTTTTTCTTGATTTCTACCTTCGTTGATTTCAGCATCACGAAGAGCTCGGGAATCGTTTTCGTCATCCCTTGCTTACTATAGATCATCACGAAGTTCTAGTAACTTAGTGATGGTGACTAGAGAACTCTGTCAATCACTATCTTGTTTGGAAGATTAACTCCCACTTGATTCAAGTGATTGTAGTACTCAGACAATCTAAGCACTTGCTCACTAGTTGAGCAATTCTCCTCCATCTTTTAGGCGAAGTATTTGTCAGAGGTCTCATACCTCTTGACACGGGCATGAGTCTGAAATATCAATTTCATCTCATGGAATATCTCATATGTCCCGTGACGTTTCAAAAACGTTTTTGTAGTCCCGGTTCTAAGCCATAAAGCATGGTGCACAAAACTATCAAGTAATCATCATATTGAGCTAGCCAAACGTTCATAATGTCTGCATCTGCTCTTGCAATAGGTCTGTCACCTAGCGGTGCATCAAGGGCATAATTCTTCTGTGCAGCAATGAGGATAAACCTCAGATCATGGACCAAGTCCGCATCATTGCAACTAACATCTTTCAATTTAGTTTTCTCTAGGAACACATATAATAACATAGGGAAGCAACAACACGAGCTATTGATCTACAACATAATTTGCAAAATACTACCAGGACTAAGTTCATGAAAAATTAAAGTTCAATTAATCATATTAATTAAGAACTCCCACTTAGATAGACAACCCTCTAATCATCTAAGTGATCACGTGATCCAAATCAACTAAACCATGTCCGATCATCACGTGAGATGGAGTAGTTTTCAATGGTGAACATCACTATGTTGATCATATCTACTATATGATTCACAGTCGACCTTTCGGTCTCAGTATTCCGAGGCCATATCTCTATATGCTAGGCTCGTCAAGTTTAACCTGAGTATTCCGCGTGTGCAACTGTTTTGCACCTGTTGTATTGGAATGTAGAGCCTATCACACCCGATCATCACGTGGTGTCTCAGCACGAAGAACTTTCGCAATGGTGCATACTCAGGGAGAACACTTATACCTTGAAATTTAGTGGGAGATCATCTTATAATGCTACCGTCAAACAAAGCAGAATAAGATGCATAAAGGATAAACATCACATGCAACCAATATAAGTGATATGATATGGCCATCATCATCTTGTGCTTGTGATCTTCATCTCCGAAGCACCGTCATGATCACCATCGTCACCGGCGCGACACCTTGATCTCCATCGTAGCATCGTTGTCATTTCGCCACCTATTGCTTCTACGACTATCGCTACCGCTTAGTGATAAAGTAAAGCAATTACACGGCGATTACATTGCATACAATAAAGCGACAACCATATGGCTCCTGCCAGTTGCCGATAACTCGGTTACAAAACATGATCATATCATATAATAAAATATAGCATCACGTCTTGACCATATCACATCACAACATGCCCTGCAAAAACAAGTTAGACGTCCTCTACTTTGTTTGTTGCAAGTTTTACGTGGCTGCTACGGGCTTAGCAAGAACCATTCTTACCTATGCATCAAAACCACAATGATAGTTCATCAAGTTAGTGTTGTAACCTTCTCAAGGACCGGGCGTAGCCATATCGGTTCAACTAAAGTTGGAGAAACTGACACCCGCCAACCACCTATGTGCAAAGCACGTCGGTAGAACCAGTCTCGCATAAGCGTACTCGTAATGTCGGTCCAGGCCGCTTCATCCAACAATACCGCCAAACCAAAGTATGACATGCTGGTAAGCAGTATGACTTGTATCGCCCACAACTCACTTGTGTTCTACTCGTGCATATAACATCTACACATAAAACCAGGCTCAGATGCCACTGCTGGGTAACATAGTAATTTCAAAATTTTCCTACGCACACGCAAGATCATGCTGATGCATAGCAACAAGCGGGGAGAGTGTGTCCAACGTACACTCGTAGACTGAAAGCGGAAGCGTTAAGACAACGTGGTTGATGTAGTCGTACGTCTTCCAAGTACCGAACGCACGGCACCTCCGAGTTCTGCACACGTTCAGCTCGATGACGTCCCTCGAATTCCGATCCAGCCGAGCTTTTAGGGAGAGTTCCGTCAGCACGACGGTGTGGTGACGATGATGATGTTCTACTGAGCAGGGCTTCGCCTAAGCACCGCTATGATGTTATCGAGGTGGAATATGGTGGAGGGGGGCACCGCACACGACTAAGAGATCAATGATCAATTGTTGTGCCTAGAGGTGCCCCCCTGCCCCCGTATATAAAGGATCAATGGGATGGGCGGCCGGCCAGGAGGAGGCGCGCCAGGGAGGATTCCTACTCCCACCGGGAGTAGGACTCCCTCCTTTCCTAGTCCAAGTAGGAGAGGGGAAGGAAGGGAGAGGGAGAGGAAGGAAGGGGGGCGCCGCCCCCTCTCATTGTCCTACTCGGACTAAGGGGGGAGGAGGCGCACGGCCAGCCCTGGCCGCCCCTCCTCTTCTCCACTTAGGGCCCATGAGGCCCATTAACCCCCCGGGGGGTTCCGGTAACCCCCCGGTACTCCGGTATACATCCGATAACCCCCAGAACCATTCCGGTGTCCGAATATAGTCGTCCAATATATCAATCTTCATGTCTTGACCATTTCGAGACTCCTCGTCATGTCCCCGATCTCATCCGCGACTCCGAAGTACCTTCGCTACATCAAAACATATAACTCATAATACAAATCGTCACAGAACTTTAAGCGTGCGGACCCTACGGGTTCGAGAACTATGTAGACATGACTGAGGGAGTCCCGGATTAGGGGGTGTCCGGATAGCCGAACTATCACCGGTGGCCGGACTCCTGGACTATGAAGATACAAGATTGAAGACTTCGTCCCGTGTCCAGATGGGACTTTCCTTGGCGTGGAAGTCAAGCTTGGCAATACGGATATGTAGATCTCCTACCAATGTAACCGACTCTGTGTAACCCTAACCCTATCCGGTGTCTATATAAACCGGAGGGTTTTAGTCTGTAGGACGAACAACAATCATACCATAGGCTAGCTTCTAGGGTTTAGCCTCTCTGATCTCGTGGTAGATCTACTCTTGTACTACCCATATCATCAATATTAATCAAGTAGGAGTAGGGTTTTACCTCCATCGAGAGGGCCCGAACCTGGGTAAAAACATTGTGTCCCTTGTCTCCTATTACCATCCGCCTAGACGCACAGTTCGGGACCCCTACCCGAGATCCGCCGGTTTTGACACCGACAATGACCGAGACACGTTTCCGGTCAATAACCAATAGCGGAACCTAGATGCTCATATTGGTTCCCTCATATTCTACGAATATCTTTATCGGTCAAACCGCATAACAACATACGTTGTTCCCTTTGTCATCGGTATGTTACTTGCCCGAGATTCGATCGTCGGTATCTCAATACCTAGTTCAATCTCGTTACCAGCAAGTCTCTTTACTCTTTATGTAATGCATCATCCCGCAACTAACTCATTAGTCACATTGCTTGCAAGGCTTATAGTGATGTGCATTACCGAGAGGGCCCAGAAATACCTCTCCGACAATCGGAGTGACAAATCCTAATCTCGAAATACGCAACCTCAACAAGTATCTTCGGAGACACCTGTAGAGCACCTTTATAATCACCCAGTTACGTTGTGACGTTTGGTAGCACACGAAGTGTTCCTCCGGTACTCGGGAGTTGCATAATCTCATAGTCATAGGAACATGTTTAAGTCATGAAGATAGCAATAGCTGAAGGAAATATGCCCTAGAGGCAATAATAAATTTATTATTTATTTCCTTATATCATGATAAATGTTTATTATTCATGCTAGAATTGTATTAACCGGAAACATAATACATGTGTGAATACATAGACAAACAGAGTGTCACTAGTATGCCTCTACTTGACTAGCTCGTTAATCAAAGATGGTTATGTTTCCTGACCATGAACAATGAGTTGTTATTTGATTAACGAGGTCACATCATTAGTTGAATGATCTGATTGACATGACCCATTCCATTAGCTTAGCACCTGATCGTTTAGTATGTTTCTATTGCTTTCTTCATGACTTATACATGTTCCTATGACTATGAGATTATGCAACTCCCGTTTGCCGGAGGAACACTTTGGGTGCTACCAAACGTCACAACGTAACTGGGTGATTATAAAGGAGCATTACAGGTGTCTCCAAAGGTAGATGTTGGGTTGGCGTATTTCGAGATTAGGATTTGTCACTCCGATTGTCGAAGAGGTGTCTCTGGGCCCTCTTGGTAATGCACATCACATAAGCCTTGCAAGCACTGCAACTAATATGTTAGTTGTGAGATGATGTATTACGGAACGAGTAAAGAGACTTGCCGGTAATGAGATTGAACTAGGTATTGGATACCGACGATCAAATCTCGGGCAAGTAACATACCGATGACAAAGGGAACAACGTACTTCGTTATGCGGTCTGACCGATAAAGATCTTCGTAGAATATGTAGGAGCCAAAATGGGCATCCAGGTCCCGCTATTGGTTATTGACCGGAGATGTGTCTCGGTCATGTCTACATTGTTCTCGAACCCGTAGGGTCCGCACGCTTAAGGTTACGATGACAGTTATATTATGAGTTTATGCATTTTGATGTACCGAAGGTTGTTCGGAGTCCCGGATGTGATCACGGACGTGACGAGGAGTCTCGAAATGGTCTAGACGTAAAGATTGATATATTGGAAGCCTATATTTGGATATCGGAAGTGTTCCGGGTGAAATCGGGATTTTACCGGAATACCGGGAGGGTTACCGGAACCCCCCGGGAGCCATATGGGCCTTCATGGGCCTTAGTGGAAAGGTGAAAGGGCTGCCCATCAGGGCTGCGCACCTCCCCCCTTCCCCTAGTCCTATTAAGACTAGGAGAGGTGGCCGGCCACCCTTCTCCTCTTTCCCCCTTTGGGGATTCCTAGTTGGAATAGGATTGGAGGGGAGTCCTACTCCCGGTAGGAGTAGGACTCCTCCTGCGCCACCTCTCCCTGACCGGCGCCTCCTCCCCCCTTGGCTCCTTTATATACGGAGGCAGGGGCACCTCTAAACACACAAGTTGACACAAGTTGATCCACGTGATTGATTCTTTAGCCGTGTGCGGTGCCCCCTGCCACCATATTCCTCGATAATACTGTAGTGGAGTTTAGGCGAAGCCCTGCTGCTGTAGTTCATCAAGATCGTCACCACGCCGTCGTGCTGACGAAACTCTTCCCCAACACTTTGCTGGATCGGAGTCCGGGGATCGTCATCGAGCTGAACGTGTGCTCGAACTCGGAGGTGCCGTAGTTTCGGTGCTTGATCGGTTGGATCGAGAAGACGTACGACTACTTCCTCTACGTCGTGTCATCGCTTCCGCAGTCGGTCTGCGTTGGGTACGTAGACAATACTCTCCCCTCGTTGCTATGCATCACATGATCTTGCGTGTGCGTAGGAAATTTTTTGAAATTACTACGAAACCCAACAGTGGTATCAGAGCCTAGGTTACTTATGTTGATGTTATATGCACGAGTAGAACACAAGTGAGTTGTGGACAATACAAGTCATACTGCCTACCAGCATGTCATACTTTGTTTCGGCGGTATTGTTGGACGAGACGACCCGGACCAACCTTACGCGTACGCTTACGCGAGACCGGTTCCCTCGACGTGCTTTGCACATAGATGGCTTGCGGGCGACTATCTCTCCAACTTTAGTTGAACCAAGTATGGCTACGCCCGGTCCTTGAGAAGGTTAAAACGGAGTCTATTTGACAAACTATCGTTGTGGTTTTGATGCGTAGGTGAGATTGGTTCTTACTTAAGCCCGTAGCAGCCACGTAAAACATGCAACAAGAAAGTAGAGGACGTCTAACTTGTTTTTGCAGGGCATGTTGTGATGTGATATGGTCAAGGCATGATGCTGAATTTTATTGTATGAGATGATCATGTTTTGTAACCGAGTTATTGGCAACTGGCAGGAGCCATATGGTTGTCGCTTTATTGTATGCAATGCAATCGCGATGTAATGCTTTACTTTATTACTAAACGGTAGTGATAGTCGTGGAAGCATAAGATTGGCGAGACGACAACGATGCTACGATGGAGATCAAGGTGTCGCGCCGGTGACGATGGTGATCATGACGGTGCTTCGGAGATGGAGATCACAAGCACAAGATGATGATGGCCATATCATATCACTTATATTGATTGCATGTGATGTTTATCCTTTTATGCATCTTATCTTGCTTTGATTGACGGTAGCATTATAAGATGATCTCTCACTAAATTATCAAGAAGTGTTCTCCCTGAGTATGCACCGTTGCCAAAGTTCGTCGTGCCCAGACACCACGTGATGATCGGGTGTGATAAGCTCTACGTCCATCTACAACGGGTACAAGCCAGTTTTGCACACGCAGAATACTCAGGTTAAACTTGACGAGGCTAGCATATGCAGATATGGCCTCGGAACACGGAGACCGAAAGGTCGAGCGTGAATCATATAGTAGATATGATCAACATAATGATGTTCACCGATGAAACTACTCCATCTCACGTGATGATCGGACATGGTTTAGTTGATTTGGATCACGTGATCACTTAGAGGATTAGAGGGATGTCTATCTAAGTGGGAGTTCTTAAGTAATATGATTAAATTGAACTTAAATTTATCATGAACTTAGTCCTGGTAGTATTTTGCAAATCATGTTGTAGATCAATAGCTCGCGTTGTTGCTTCCCTGTGTTTATTTTGATATGTTCCTAGAGAAAATTGTGTTGAAAATTGTTAGTAGCAATGTTGCGGATTTGATCCGTGATCTGAGGTTAAATCCTCATTGCTGCACAGAAGAATTATGTCCTTAATGCACCGCTAGGTGACGGACCTATTGCAGGAGAAAATGCAGATGTTATCAACGTTTGGCTAGCTCAATATGATGACTACTTGATAGTTTAAGTGCACCATGCTTAACGGCTTAGAATCGGGACTTCAAAGACGTTTTGAATGTCATGGACCATATGAGATGTTCCAGGAGTTGAAGCTAATATTTCAAGCAAATACCCGAGTTGAGAGATATGAAGTCTCCAACAAGTTCTATAGCTAAAAGATGGAGGAGAATCGCTCAACTAGTGAGCATGTGCTCAGATTGTCTGAGTACTACAATCGCTTGAATCAAGTGGGAGTTAATCTTCCAGATAAGATAGTGATTGACAGAATTCTCTAGTCACCATCACCAAGTTAGTAGAACTTCGTGATGAACTATGACATGCAAGGGATAACGGAAACGATTCCCAAGCTCTTCGTAATGCGGAAATTGACGAAGGTAGAAATCGAGAAAAACATCAAGTGTTGATGGTAGACAAGACCACTAGTTTCAAGAAAAGGGGCAGAAGGAAGAAGGGGAACTTCAAGAAGAACAGCAAGCAAGTTGCTGCTCAAGTGAAGAAGCCCAAGTCTGATCCTAAGCCTGAGACTAAGTGTTTCTACTGCAAAGGGACTAGTCACTGGAAGCGGATCTACCCCAAGTGATTGGCGGATAAGAAGGATGGCAAAGTGAACATAAGTATATTTGATATACATGTTATTGATGTGTACTTTACTAGTGTTTATCGCAAACCCTCAGTATTTGATACTAGTTCAGTTGCTAAGATTAGTAACTCGAAACGGGAGTTGCAGAATAAACAGAGACTAGTTAAGGGTGAAGTGACGATGTGTGTTGGAAGTGGCTCCAAGATTGATATGATCATCGTCACACACTCCCTATACTTTCGGGATTAGTGTTGAACCTAAATAAGTGTTATTTGGTGTTTGCGTTGAGCATGAATATGATTTGATCATGTTTATTGTAATACGATTATTCATTTAAGTAAGAGAATAAATTGTTGTTCTGTTTACATGAATAGAACCTTATATGGTTACACACCCAATGAAAATAGTTTGTTGGATCTCGATCGTAGTGATACACATAATCATAATATTGAAACCAAAAGATGCAAAGTTAATAATGATAAGTGCAACTTGTTTGTAGCACTGCCGTTTAGGTCATATTGGTGTAAAGCGCATGAAGAAACTCCATACTGATGGAATTTTGGAATCACTTGATTATGAATCACTTGATGCTTGTGAACTGTGCCTTTTGGGCAAGATGACTAAAATTCCGTTCTCCGGAACAATGGAACGAGCTACTGACTTATTGGAAATAATACATACCGATGTATGCGATCCAATGAGTGCTGATGCTCGTGGAAAGCATCGTTGTTTTCTGACCTCCACAAGATGATTTGAGCAGATATGGGTATATCTACTTGATGAAACATAAGTCTGAAATAGTTGAAAGGTTCAAAGAATTTCAGAGTGAAGTGGAAAAATCATCGTAACAAGAAAATAAAGTTTCTGCGATCTGATCGCGGAGACAAATATTTGAGTTACGAGTTTTGTCTTCAATTAAAACAATGTGGAATAGTTTCACAGCTCACGCCACCTGGAACACCACATCGTTATGGTGTGTCCGAACGTCGTAACCGCACTTTATTTGATATGGTGCGATCTATGATATCTCTTTACCACTATCGTTTTGGGGTTATGCATTAGAGACAGCTGCATTCACGTTTTAAAATAGGGCACCATCTAAATCCGTTGAGACGACACTGTATGAACTATGGTTTAGCAGTAAACATAAGCTGTTGTTTCTTAAAGTTTGGGGCTGCGATGCTTATGTGAAAAAGTTTCATCCTGATAAGCTCGAACCCAAATCGGAGAAGTGCGTCTTCATAGAATACCCAAAGGAAATTGTTTGGTACACCTTCTATCATAGATCCGAAGGCAAGACATTCGTTGCTAAAATGGATCCTTTCCAGAGAAGGAGTTTCTCTCGAAAGAAGTGAGTGGGAGGAGAGTAGAACTTGATGAGGTAATTATACCTTCTCCCTTATTGGAAAGTAGTTCATCACAGAAATCAGTTCCAGTGATTCCTACACCAATAAGTGAGGAAGTTAATGATGATGATCATCAAACTTCAGATCAAGTTACTACCAAACCTCGTAGGTCTTCCAGAGTAAGATCCGCACCAGAGTGGTACGGTAATCATGTTCTGGAAGTCATGTTACTAGACCATGATGAACCTACGAACTATGAGGAAGCAATGATGAGCCCAGATTCCACGAAATGGCTTGAGGCCATAAAATCTGAGATATGATCCATGTATGAGAACAAAGTGTAGACTTTGATTGACTTGCCCGATGATCGGTGAGTCATTAAGAATAAATGGATCTTCAAGAGGAAGACGGACGTTGATAGTAGTGTTACTATCTACAAAGCTAGACTTGTCAAAAAAAGGTTTTTGACAAAGTTCAAGGTGTTGAATACGATGAGATTTTCTTACTCGTATCGATGCTTAAAAGTCTGTCCGAATCATGTTAGCAATTGCCGCATTTTATGATTATGAAATTTGGCAGATGGATGTCAAAACTGCATTCCTGAATGGATTTCTGGAAGAAGAGTTGTATATGATGCAACCGGAAGGTTTTGTCGATCCAAAGGGAGCTAACAAAGTGTGCAAGCTCCAGCGATCCATTTATGGACTGGTGCAAGAATCTCGGAGTTGGAATATACGCTTTGATAAGTTGATCAAAGCATATAGTTTTTGTACAGACTTACGGTGAAGCCTGTATTTACAAGAAAGTGAGTGGGAGCACTACAACATTTCTGATAAGTATATGTGAATGACATATTGTTGATCGGAAATAATGTAGAATTATTCTGCAAAGCATGAAAGGATACTTGAATAAAAGTTTTTCAAAGAAAGACCTTGGTGAAGTTGCTTACACATTGAGCATCAAGATCTATATAGATAGATGAAGACGCTTGATAAGATTTTTCAATGAATACATACCTTGATAAATTTTTGAAATAGTTCAAAATGGAACAGTCAAAGAAGGAGTTCTTGCCTGTGTTGCAAGGTGTGAAGTTGAGTAAGACTCAAAGCCCGACCACGGCAGAAAATAGAAAGAGAATGAAAGTCATTCCCTATGCCTCAGTCATAGGTTCTATAAAGTATGCCATGCTGTATACCAGATCTATTGTATGCCATACCACTGAGTTTGGCAAGGGAGTACAATAGTGATCTAGGAGTAGATCACTGGAGAGCGGTCAAAATTGTCCTTAGTGGAATAAGGATATGTTTCTCGATTATGGAAAAAGGTTCGTCGTAAAGGGTTACGCCGATGCAAGTTTGACACTAATCTAGATGACTCTAAGTCTCGATCTAGATACATATTGAAAGTGGGAGCAATTAGCTAGAGTAGCTCCATGCAGAGCATTGTTGACATAGAAATTTGCAAAATACATGAGGATCTGAATGTGGCAGACCCGTTGACTAAGATTCTCTCACAAGCAAAACATGATCACACCTTAGTACTCCTTGGGTGTTAATCACATAGTGATGTGAACTAGATTACTGAATCTAGTAAACCCTTTGGGTGTTGGTCACATAGTGATGTGAACTATGGGTGTTAATCACATGGTGATGTGAACTATTGCTGTTAAATCACATGGCGATGTGAACTAGATTATTGACTCTAGTGCAAGTGGGAGACTGAAGGAAATATGCCCTAGAGGCAATAATAAAGTTATTATTTATTTCCTTATATCATGATAAATGTTTATTATTCATGCTAGAATTGTATTAACCGAAAACATAATACATGTGTGAATACATAGACAAACAGAGTGTCACTAGTATGCCTCTACTTGACTAGCTCGTTAATCAAAGATGGTTATGTTTCCTGACCATGAACAATGAGTTGTTATTTGATTAACGAGGTCACATCATTAGTTGAATGATCTGATTGACATGACCCATTCCATTAGCTTAGCACCTGATCGTTTAGTATGTTGCTATTGCTTTCTTCATGACTTATACATGTTCCTATGACTATGAGATTATGCAACTCCCGTTTGCCGGAGGAACACTTTGGGTGCTACCAAACGTCACAACGTAACTGGGTGATTATAAAGGAGCATTACAGGTGTCTCCAAAGGTAGATGTTGGGTTGGCGTATTTCGAGATTAGGATTTGTCACTCCGATTGTCGAAGAGGTATCTCTGGGCCCTCTCGGTAATGCACATCACATAAGCCTTGCAAGCACTGCAACTAATATGTTAGTTGTGAGATGATGTATTACGGAACGAGTAAAGAGACTTGCCGGTAACGAGATTGAACTAGGTATTGGATACCGACGATCAAATCTCGGGCAAGTAACATACCGATGACAAAGGGAACAACGTATGTCGTTATGCGGTCTGACCGATAAAGATCTTCGTAGAATATGTAGGAGCCAATATGGGCATCCAGGTCCCGCTATTGGTTATTGACCGGAGACGTGTCTCGGTCATGTCTACATTGTTCTCGAACCCGTAGGGTCCGCACGCTTAAGGTTATGATGACAGTTATATTATGAGTTTATGCATTTTGATGTACCGAAGGTTGTTCGGAGTCCCGGATGTGATCACGGACATGACGAGGAGTCTCGAAATGGTCGAGACGTAAAGATTGATATATTGGAAGCCTATATTTGGATATCGGAAGTGTTCCGGGTGAAATCGGGATTTTACCGGAATACCGGGAGGGTTACCGGAACCCCCCGGGAGCCATATGGGCCTTCATGGGCCTTAGTGGAAAGGTGAAAGGGCTGCCCATCAGGGCTGCGCACCTCCCCCCTTCCCCTAGTCCTATTAGGACTAGGAGAGGTGGCCGGCCACCCTTCTCCTCTTTCCCCCTTTGGGGATTCCTAGTTGGAATAGGATTGGAGGGGAGTCCTACTCCCGGTAGGAGTAGGACTCCTCCTGCGCCACCTCTCCCTGACCGGCGCGTCCTCCCCCCTTGGCTCCTTTATATACGGAGGCAGGGGCACCTCTAAACACACAAGTTGACACAAGTTGATCCACGTGATTGATTCTTTAGCCGTGTGCGGTGCCCCCTGCCACCATATTCCTCGATAATACTGTAGCGGAGTTTAGGCGAAGCCCTGCTGCTGTAGTTCATCAAGATCGTCACCACGCCGTCGTGCTGACGAAACTCTTCCCCAACACTTTGCTGGATCGGAGTCCGGGGATCGTCATCGAGCTGAACGTGTGCTCGAACTTGGAGGTGCCGTAGTTTCGGTGCTTGATCGGTTGGATCGAGAAGACGTACGACTACTTCCTCTACGTTGTGTCATCGCTTCCGCAGTCGGTCTGCGTTGGGTACGTAGACAATACTCTCCCCTCGTTGCTATGCATCACATGATCTTGCGTGTGCGTAGGAATTTTTTTGAAATTACTACGAAACCCAACAATAGCAACATACTAAACGATCAAGTGCTAAGCTAACGGAATGGGTGAAGTCAATCACATCATTCTCCTAATGATGTGATCCCGTTAATCAAATGACAACTCATGTCTATGGCTAGGAAACACAACCATCTTTGATCAACGAGCTAGTCAAGTAGAGGCATACTAGTGACACTATGTTTGTCTATGTATTCACACATTTATTATGTTTCCGGTTAATACAATTCTAGCATGAATAATAAACATTTATCATGAAATAAGGGAATAAATAATAACTTTATTATTGCCTCTAGGGCATATTTCCTTCACTGTTTGGCCTTCTCGAGGGTGCGCCGGACTTCCGCCCACTTCTCGCACTTGTCAATGCGCTTGTAGACATGGAGGTACTTGAACTCGGCGTCATTGTTGATCTGCCGATACAGGCCGAACATGCGCAACAACTGCGCGGACAAACAAACAGTTGGCGGGCGCACACGGCGAAGAGAGGCGGTAGACCGGCGTGCCATACCTGATCCTCAATGCTAGCGCCGCTCTTCGACCCGCGCTGCATGTAGACGCCTTTGAAGTAGGGGTCGACGAGCTTGCGCTCGTCCAACTCGGCCTTGATGCGTGCCCAGTACGTCTCGATGCTCTGGTTCGCGTTGGTGGCCGGGTCGAGGCAGAGAACTTTCCATGCTTCGGCGAGGAATTCCTCCTCCTTGGACACCCACTTGATGCGCGGCTCGTCTGACCTGGCCGTCCGCTTCTTCTTCTTGCGCCTCCTTGCCGAAACAGTCGCCAACTCCTCCTCCTCCTCCTCGTCCACCTCCTCCTGCTCCTCCTGCTCCTCGTTGCCATAGACGTAGCCGAGCTCGCCGTCCATGCCGCCGCTGAGATCCACCGTCTCATCCGCGGTGAACCCGGGAGACGCGGCGGCCGCGGCTGAACCTTCCGTGATGATGTCATCCATGTCGGCCTCGGTCTTGTCGGCGTCGCCGAGGTGGGAGAAGGGCAGCGCGCACCGGCGGAGAGGGGGTGTCGGGGAGGACGCGTACGCGGGCGGCGAGTAGTTGTATGGAGGGTACTGCACGCCGGTGAAGGCGGGCGAGGGCGTGCGCTGGGCCGGGTGTCCATGGGGGAAAGTGACGTTGGGGTTGAACCCACCATGCGCGTCCCCATCGGCGTAGCCCGGCGAAGACGATCGCCATGGCTGCGGCGACGGAGACCCGGTGCCTTGCTGGCCCCAGGGCGCGTACTGCGCGTGGTTGTTGGGTGGATTCATCATCCCCACGCGAGTCGCCTCGGCCTCGGCCTGGTCCGCCGAAGCGGCAGCGGAAGCGGCAGCTGCAGCCGCGCGTGCCGCGTTGTCACGGGCCTTCTTGGCGAGGGCCCTGTTCCGCCGGTCGGCGGTGACGGCCTCCCGTCACTGCACTTCTACCCTCCAATAGGCGTTTGTCATGCCCGGTGGCTTGGATGGCGGTGCCCTCGGCTTCCTTTGCTTCGGCTGGGCGACGGAGGCGGTCACGGTTGCCGCAGTGCGGGGGACGACGTACTTCTTCGGTGGCATGACGGAGGCTGCGAGGCGAGCGGGAGGGAGATTGGCGGGGGGAAAGGAGAAAGTGGGAGGAAAGTCGGGAAAAGCGGGACGAAACGGCGGGAAGAGGCGCTCGACTCGCCGACAGGACGGACCCATGCGCCCTTTTTGCTTGTGCCGGCGCCCCCCGGGGCGTCGGGTTCTTCCTGGCTCCGCCGGCACCAGTTTCGGCCCGAGCCTGCGAAAAACGGACTTCTTGGGGGGGGGGGAGGGGGCGACTGGGCCGTTTTTCCGTCGCCGGCGCGGCAAAAACGTCTAGGAAGGGCCTGTTGGGGTCGCGGCTGAAGATGCTCTAAGGTTTCACCACAAACTCGACACAAACCCAGTTGTTAGCATCGCTAGTAACTAACAAGGAGACATGGTTTCGATTGCCGGTTTTGCTCTACGCGAGAGAGAGAGAAGTCCTTTAGCGGGAGATCCTTCCAACTTTTTTAATACGAGATATAGCAGCCACACATGCAGAATCCATTTTCTTTGAACACGGTACAGCGCAGACGCCCATATACATGCACATACACTCATCCCAATAAACGCACGCACACAAAACCTACACCTATGAGCACCATCGATATACTAAACCGGCTCAACATCTTGAGACTGATGAAGTCATCATGGGCGCATCATGGTTTACTGGAACGTGTCCAACCACCGGACGAACATCGTCAGAAAGTTTGAAATAAATCCAAGAAAATGAGCGCAGGGTACTCCCGAGGGCAACTCCAGCACGAAATCCAAGTTCGAGCGCAAATGTCTGGACTGGAATGTTCAAATACTTTTAGCCATCCACAACGATCATCAAATTTTTATGAACCGGTTCGGACATTTGAAACCCCGCAAACCGGCAACAAACTAGGGGCGGTGGGGCGGGGGTAGTTCGGAGCTACGTAAGACTCCGATGCCCCGGGCACACCCATAACCTTCTTCGGTCGTGTCTGCTCTGACTTGGCTGCATTTCACTCAGGAACACCGGCCTCACCTACATGTATCATGGGGGCGCATTGATCGAGAAGCATGTTCCGGCTTTATAGTCGGCTGGACTCCTCCTCCACAAACCTTGTCGGCATAATCCTCACATATCCACCCGGCTGGCACATATCATCACACTTCCGGTCGAGGAGATTGGCAAGAAGTCCAAACGGGCAAGAAGTGATCACCGACACGTGGCTCCGGGTCCGAGGGTAGTGTTTGAATGGATAGCGAGGGATTGATGGAATATGGCGGATGTATTATTGAGCCTTGAGGGCAAGTATATATTGAGTACAAGATTTGGAGGGCAAGAAGCCTCTCCTAGAGATAAGGTAGGATATGAATTACAAATCCTACACTACCAAATACAAGTAACCCCAAATATATCTCTAACACCCCCCGCGGTCGTAGTGGTAGCGTCACAGACAACAGGAGCGTTGCGGATGGTCAGACTGGAGAGAACAGCAGCCGAGGGGCTGACATCCCCCCACAGTCATAGCCGGAGCATCGTGTACGGTGTCTCGTCACGGAAGCTTTGACTGTAGAGGAAGCCGACGAGTTGCTCAAGAAGATGACAGCCCTTTGTGCTGACGTCGAGGTAGCCGAGAGCGTAGGATGGTGCAGCCTTGGTCGAGGTAGTCGTGGGAAGAATGTTGTGGTCGATGTCGAGTCGGGGTGGCCGGTGTCGAGGAAAACGCCTTGGAGCCGCGGGCGCAAGGAGGTGCCGAGTTAGCATTGGCGCAGTGATGTCGAAATAGGGGTGCGCCGGGAGTTAGACGGTGTTGACGACGCGTCGTGCCGGGTTTGCCAAGCCCGGGGACACTCGTGGACGAAGGCACGCATAGGTATTGGCAGCACCGGGCATGCGTAGACGGACGAATACGAAGTTGACGAATCATCGCTCCAGGCTTGCCAGGCCTGGGGACACGTCGTGGATGATTGCATACACCGGTGTTGCCACTACCGGGCATGCGTAGACGAGTGTCCTTCACGAGTTGTGCGCCATGTCGGAGAAGTCAGAGGGGCCAGCAGAGAAGTACTCGACGACAATTGCGGTGTCCATCGGCGCGGGGCCGATGTCACCAACGACGGTCGGAGTATACGAAGTGGTCGGGGTAGATAATGGCGACCTGGCGACGGGCTAGTGTTGGACGAAGACAAAGGGGGTGGACGGGCGGCGGCTATGGTGGTAGCAGCGGTGGCGGCTGAAGAAGAGCGGCGGTGGCGGCGGCTACGGTGGTAGCAGCGGCGGCGGTCGAAGAAGAGCGGCGGCAGCTTGGTTAGGAGCGCGGCGGCGGTGCTTGATGTAGGCGAGGAACCTGACAGCGTGATAAAGACCGGCGCGGATAGTGGCGTTCCCGCGCAGAGGAAGATGGTGCGGAGCATACCACGGGAGGTCGACGCGCGGTGATGGTAAAGTGGGCCGTGTGCCACGGCGCTACTGCCCGAAAGGGCGACACAGCGGCGGCGGGCAGGTCAGGGCGACGATGTAAAGACCTCGGGGCGGAGGCGGGGACCGCGGGCCGCGGCGCTACGGCCTGAAGGGGCGGCGCAGCGGCGGAACCCGGGTCGGTGCAACCGCGGGAACGGTATTGGGACGGCGGCGTGGACCGCGTGCCACGCTCCCTACGGCCCGACGGGGCGATGCGCATCGGCGATGCGAGGGTCGGTGCAGCCACGGGCACGACCTAGAGCGAACGGCCTCGGGGTGGCGGTGGACCGCGGACCGCGGCACTACGGCCCGAAGCGGCGATGTAGCAGTGACGCGAGTCGGTCCAGCCGGGAGAAGAACCACGGGGCGGCGCAGCGGCAGCCCGGTGCTCGATCGATAGATGGGTGCACTGAACTCGGGACAGTCTTCACGGGGCCTACAGTCGCGCGCGCAACCGACGGGCCAGGCCGGTCGCTCGGCGTAGATGAGGCGGATCGCTGCGTTGGGCGGGTGATCAATCCGATCACGCGCGAGGTTGTGGACGCCGCTAGGTGGCGGCGAAGTCCGAGATCGATGGGCGGGCCGGCGCGAACGGCGGCTATGATGGCCCCCCTCATGGCGCGAGGCCGCCGGGTGGGGGTGATGCAGGATTTCTGGTCGGAATAGGGCGGCGACAGCCGGCGTAGATCGACGGGCGAGTCGGCGCATGAACGGCGAATGATGGGCCGCTGCATCGCGGGAGGAAGCCGGATCGGGACGACAGGCGGGCAGACGCGCAGATGAAGGTCGTTATGGGCCGCCAGGTCAGTGAAGAGGCTGGCCGGTCGCGCTGGTGTTGGAGTAGAAGCGCACGGGGATAGACGGCGGCGGCAGGCGACGCAAACCGATTAAGCATAGATCGGAAAACCAAAAAAATACACGCCGATCAAGGTGACTGGTGGGAGAGAGAAAAACCCGAAGCAAGGGCTCGGGCAAAAGACTCTCTAAGGTAGCCGGTCAACACGACCAGCGGACGAACCCTAGGTACGGGCAGCGCGGCCGGTGGCGGTCATGAAGGCCGACCACCCCGGGGGCGGCGCGCGGGTGCGGAAGCGGTGGTGGCTAGGGTTTAGGATCGAGGTAAGGCTAATACCATGTTAGAAGGGATAGTGAGGGATTGGTGGAATATGATGGATGTATTACTGAGGCTCGAGGGAGAGTATATATTGAATAGAAGACTTGGAGGACAAGAAGCCTCTTCTGAAGATAAGGTAGGAGATGAACTACAAATTCTAGACTACGAAATACAAGTAACCCAAATATATCTTTGAAAGATAGGTCATACCTGGTGCCGTTGTGGGTGCCTCTTCCCTTGCGGATGGGCTGGGTGTCCCTCTCGGAGAAGGTGCAGAAGCTTGATGAGGAGCAAGTGAAGGAACAACCGAATGTCCTATGATCCTTTGTCCTGCCCACCCTCGGGTGCGTTAATTTATTTTAGAAATGGAGGAGGACCCCTGGCCTGTGCATTTAGATCATGCATGCGGTCACTTTATTAATTATTCACATAAGACTTTACAAAGTCATACAATAGTAAGACTAAATCCATCGTCTAGGCAACATCTGTCACTACTCCTATCCAGTTGATGAAGGGATGTTGATAGTCTGGGACTAATACCAAACAGACCTTGCAGCCAAACCTAAACATCTAAGACTTGAGGTCCCAACCGGGACGCCTGCCGGATATGAAGCACCTATCAGTCTGTCACACTCCTCAACCAGGACGCCTGCCGGATTTGAGGCCGCCGCAGCCACCTGCCACCAATCCATCTTAATTGTACTGTTACATCTACCGTGCCATGTCTCTCTGCCATCGACGTCACCACGACGCCAGACAGCGTCATCCTCCTGCGCGAGTCCATCCTCGCACATCGAACGTTGAATCTACACTGGCCACACCATCGAGATCCATCGCCTTTAATGTGTAGGATGAAGCACCGCTCCACCAAAGATGCCGTCCGCTGGTCTCGCGAGGCCGAGTGCACCTCCAAGAATGCCGCCCCCAAAGGGGTAACGACACATAATTGCCACCAACATCCGATCAGCTGATCTAGGCTTTTCTCCAGAGGTATTGAGTGGAGTTGGGATCTTCATCTCGATAATGCCTTCACTAAGGAAACGATGATAAGGGCATCGTCATCACCGGCTGCGACAATCGACCGAAGACCAGGTTTTGACCCGGATCTGTCCCAATTAATCCACCCGACAACCTCGGGTGCGTTAATGCAACTGCAAAATACATTAAGGAGCCCAATGCTGTTGAGCTCACGCGCCAACACGACCTTGGTCCGTGATCGGCGACCCATTGTCGGCACCTATGCAGCGCATGCAGCTCGGCTCATAAAAAGATGCACCCATTTGCGCTTACAAAAACCTCTATTATAGATCTCGAGAACGAAGTATCATAGTAGTATTCTCTGTAAGACGGACGTGCTCTATGTCTGCCTGCCTGCTGGTAGTAGGATAGTATATCACCACCCTAGTACTTACGCTAGAAACAAGCAAAGATGGAATCAATCAGTACTCGATGCATGTCACGTGGATGGTGCAAAAACAAACCAACCCACGCAGCTGTAGCAGGTAGAGGTGTGCCAAGCTCCTCAATCAGACGATACCTAGCAATAGCAAACACACTCGCCCACCCAGTTAGCTAGCTACTCTACAAGCTCCGGCCACCGCTCGAGGACGATCCGAGACGCGGGGATCCAGCTGAAGCAGATCCAAGACCCTCCACGCTCCGGCCGATGACGGTGAGTAACCCTCTATCATCCCTTCTTGCTCCTCTCTCCCCGGCGCAAATGCTCATCACTTCTTGCGCTCTCTCCCCTCAGCATCGTCCTTACACTAAAGATGGCTTAACTCGAGTCACACAAGAGAAGAAAATTTCTCCTGCTGAAGGAGATCTGAGCTGAAGGAGAAGACCCTCCTGCTGCCGGTCGGTGCCGGTGCATGCAGCCACAGGAGGCCATATTAACTAATGGCGATGATGATGCTGACTTCGGGACCTAACAATACTCACACATACTCACATCTCTGCAGTCGCAAGAAGCAACACCTAATAATACAAACGCAAATAGTGAAAGATACTCCATCAAGTTGGATCATATTACTCACAGCAGGGAAGGATATTCTAGCACTGGTATGTCATTGTCACCCCGGAACAATTTCAGAGCATGATCTCGTTGTCAATGGCTTTAAAGTTGAGGTTGTGCACACAGCAGAAACACTCGCCCACCTCGTGGCCCTCAGTCCACACCAGCCACTTGTGCTGGTAGACCGGGTTATACAGCTGAAGTAAACTGGCTGATATAAACACATCATGCCCCCGGTACATCGAAAACAGTTTGTTGCCTGATATAAACACAATGGTACTAAGTTTACTAACTGATTGCCGTGAACATACTGAATTAAATAAACCACATTTTCCAAAACAAATAGAAAGGACAATCAATCCACCACTTGTGTAGTCACCTGCATCAATGCCGCCCGTGTCATCACTGTCAACCTCTGTAGCTCCCTCCTCCTGGATTCTCATTGTCACCTTAATCTTTTGATCTATATACCAGTGAAACCAACAATGGTGAGAGCCATTTTCATGTCAAATAACTGCAAGGAACTGAGAAATTGTGATTTATGTCTACTGTGCGCATTGTGGATCATGATATGTTAGCGAATGATTATTGTGATTTCCTGCAGTCAGAACATCTCTATGACAGCTAATTATTTTACGTGCAGTGCAGCATCTTGTTTATTTACTACTATTTCCACAACGCAAAATTCGGAGCTCTGCCACACATTCAGAATGTTGAGAATGCCATAGGTAGCTGAATGTCCTGTCCTGCCGCCTGCGTGCCAGCACAAAATCAAAGAGGAACAAAAGATTGTCCAATAACCAGAAAACGATCACGGCCATAATCATGAAAAAATACCAGGATACACTCTCGTGTCTGTCTGATACAGTAAAGCAATGGGAACTGCATCCCTGACCAAGAGATGTAGTGAGATAAACTAAATCACAGAGACGTTCACAGGGTACTTGCGTTAGTGCCGTGATGCTAAAACCCCGTCTCAAGAAAGCTAGCTGTATTTTATTTATAATTGTGCATATATAATGCAAGTCTGAATAAGCACAACTGTTATACAGCACGAATTTCAGAGGTTTGTCCTACAGATTAGAACACCATACTTCCTGAAGGTCATGTCAGTACAGAGTCACGAACAGAAATAACAACAACACTAGCTTGTCCAATTCTGAAAGGAAACTTCTTGGGAATCTGTTACAGTGTACGTATTATTGTTACAAAGAGTGCTAAGTGAGGTGATGCTGAAAACATGATCAAGCAAGGCATTCCGTTGCAGCAAAAGAAGCTTATTTGCTTTAATAAGCATCTTAATTAGGCTGATGTTTGAGCAAAGGAAGATTCTGTTCAAAAGTACAATATATCGATATCCATTTGTTCTTAAAGCGAAAGCTCCAACCCTCCTCGGGAGCACAAGGCATCCCTTGCCGTGACCCTTCCTGAGATTCTTTCTTTCCAGCATGCCTACATGTACTTTGCTCTGCTCGGTCACCAAGTTGGAAACTCGAAGCAGTACAAAAGCCAAACACAATGCCTTCCTAAGCTTTGCTCTCCTCCTGAAACACAAAGAACAAATACAAAACCAACCACCATCGTTCCTGAATCCTGTTCAGCCACGGCTGCATATATATTCTTCCATCCACTCACCCCTCATCCAACTACATTCGTCCATCCGCTCATCTCTGATCAAACATTTCATCTGTGAGATCAAGCAGAGAGCCAGAGACGAGGTGGAGCAATGGCCGAATCGGCCATTAGTGCCGTGCTTGGCAACGTCAGCACCCTTGCGCTTCAGGAGACCACGCTGCTATGTGGCGCAAGCAGTGAGGTGGAGTTCCTGAAACATGAGCTGAACCGGCTGCAAGGCTTCCTTAGAGACGCCGACAATAAACAGAGGCGGGGAGATGAAGGTGCTGCTATCTTGGTCAGCCAGATCAAGGATGCGGCGTACGAGGCCGACAATGTCATGGAGGCCGCAGAGTACATGTGCAAGAGAAACAGGCTCAAGAAGGGATTCATGGGTGCCATTGCAAGGTATGGTTGCCTACCAAGTGATTTGAGTACCCTTCACAAAGTTGGTGTTGAAATAAAAAGTATAAGAAGGAACATATCTGAGATATTTGAGTATGCAACCCGTTTGAAAATAGTTGATGATTTGGGTCATACTTGCATAGAAAAGGTTGATATTGATGATGAGTTGCCTCAAGATTATGGTCCTATTCACCAAAATTTTGAAGATATTGTTATGGTTGGTTTCGAGAATGAATACAAAGAAATAGTGGGGAAGTTAGTTGACACAGAGAAGAGTCTTAGTGCCATCTCCATAGTTGCTATGGGTGGTGTGGGGAAAACAACACTTGCTAGAAGAGTCTACACTTCTCCTGGAGTGAAACGACATTTTGAGGCAGTTTGTTGGGTGACTGTATCTCAAAAGTTTAAAGGCATTGATTTACTAAATGATATTATGAAACAAATAACTGGGAGTACACATAGGCCAGAAGATCAAATGCAAGAGCATGAGGTGGGAAAGAAGATCCATGATTTTCTATTGCAAAAGAGATACTTAGTAGTTCTCGATGATGTGTGGGAAACAGATACATGGGAGCAATTAAACAGAAAGGTTAAAGCATTTCCAGATGCAACTAATGGTAGTAGAGTACTGTTAACCACACGAAAGGAAGATGTTGCAAATCATGTTCCAATGCCAACCAATGTTCATCCTTTGAAGAAGTTAGATGAAGAGAAAAGCTGGGAACTTTTCAGTAGCAAAGCTCTACCATCATACAAAAGGTCTGCAATACGAAATGTGGATGAGTTTGAAAAACTTGGGAAAAGGCTTGCAAAGAAATGTGATGGATTACCACTTGCACTTGCAGTTTTGGGGGGTTATCTATCAAAAAATCTGAATGCACAAATATGGTCTGATATACTCTCTGATTGGCCATCAACGAAGAATGGACAGATGATGCGGGACATACTGGCTCGCAGTTACAAGGACCTGCCAAATCATTATTTAAGAACTTGTTTTCTCTATCTTGCTGCTTTTCCCGAGGATTATGAAATAAATGTGGCGTATCTTATTGAATTGTGGATAGCAGAAAGTTTCATTCCGCATACACCAAACCATACACTAGAAGAAACAGCACAGAGATATGTAACCGAGTTGGCTCAGAGAAGCTTGGTCCAAGTTGTTGACAGAAGTAGGGCACATGGATGGATAGAGGGAATAAGAATTCAGGATATCTTACACGACTGGTGCATAGAAGAGGCAAGACAAGATGGTTTTCTTGATGCCATGGACAAAACTGATTGGTTCCACTTTCTAGTCTCCTAGTCTCTTATTATTAATTGATTCCATTTTCTAATTTACTATATGTCCTTGTATGAGGCTAGCTTTTTCTCCGACAAGTAACGCACTCTAAAAAAATTGCAGGCCAAGCTGGTGCATCATCATCGTCTGATAACTTGATGTCTTATCGTTTTAGTTTTCAAACTTTGAATGATCAGATTTTACCTGCAACGCCTAATGCCCGAAGTCTGCTTGGCTTTAAACTCTCATCAGTGTCCCTTCCTAAGCTGAGATTCCTGAGAGTTCTTTGCGTTGAAAATTCAGCACTAAAAGATTTCTCCAGCTTAATTGGTGGGTGCATTCACCTAAGATTGCTTAGGTTGAGAAATTGTGAAGGTGTGGCGCTCCCTTCTTCAATTGGAAAGCTCCTTTACTTGCAGACTATTGAACTATGGAACAGGCCATTGGACACACAAGTACCAAACTCTCTCTGGGACATCCCTACTCTAAGGCATGTTTACCTTCGCAACGGGTTTTCTCCACCACCACCTGCAAGGAGTGTGCGGCTGCAGCCGAAAGAGCTACAGAGCTTTGTGTTGCATCTTCATCCTGTTGTCACTGATTTCCGCTGTCATGACATGATGATTTTCTTGGGCCAGATGAATCAACTAACAACCTTCTCCTTGTCGATGCACCCCAATATACCAGCGGAGGTGCTCAACATATTTGCAAACATGCCTCACCTGGTTGATATTAGTCTCCACCAATTTGATGTGCTCGATAAGATGCCTGCTGAGTTCCCACAAAGCGTACGTCGTCTTGTTCTAGTTGCTCATGTCATAAAAGAAGACCCGATGCCGGTCCTGGAGAAGCTTCCCCGTCTGGTGGTGTTGGAGTTAAGTGGGTACAAAGGCCTGACCATGTGCTGCTCTTCCCAAGGGTTCCCTCGGCTGCAAAAGTTACGGCTTGGTTCGTTTTCCATTCAGGAGTGGAGGATGGAGGAAGGGACAATGCCAAAGCTCTTCCACCTGACACTTTGGGATTGCGAGAAGATGGGAAAGCTCCCCGTGGGGTTGCTGCACCTTCCATCCCTCGGTCGGCTGGAGCTGATTTATATGCCCCAGATTTCTGAAGACGACATCACACTAAAGGAGCTGCAGCAGAAAGGATGCGAGGTACACATACTTATACGCAGCTTAAGCATAGTTAATTAATTTGCCACACCTTTCATTTTCATTGCTGTCTATACGTGTGCTTGTCTTATGAGTGCTTTCTTTTTTGCGCAGGTGGAAACTAGGGGGTGATCGCAGATCTGTGGGACGCCAGGAATTCATCTTCATTCTCGTCTAAAATCTGGCGCCCTCCTCGCTCCCCACACCACAATCCTCAATTGTCCCCTTCCAGATTCATTCTCGAACCCATCTCCCTCCTCGCAATCCTCATGATACCCCACTTTCCTTCTCCTCCCTCCCTTGAAGGACGCCATAGGCGATTGACATGACAGCCTCTCTCCTCCAATGGCCCCTCGCTCCTCCTGCTTCTCCTTCTAGAATCTAAATCCGCTCTCTTGTACATGGCCGACGGCATGGCAGGAGGAGCTTCATCCCCGGTGCCCAGGTCGCTCCACCACACGTCAGGAGACGGTCATCAATCGATAAATTTGTATATGTAATGATCAATTTGTACTATTTTATAACAAACAAAAAGACTGTTCTGTTAGCGAACTTTTTTTTTTTTGGAACGAAGACGCTAGAGGCGTCCGGCTTTAAATTAATAAAGCCCATAGGCCAGAAGAATGTTCTGTTAGCGGACTCATGATGTCACCCGTAAACTCTTGGTATATCCTTTTCGGTGGGATCTCAATATTATTAACGACAAATGTGTACAATCTAATATGATGTCCTAGTATACAGAACTTCCAACTTTTTAGATTTATTGCACCGAGGGTTTGAAGATCGAGGTTGGGACCATGCCAAAGCTCTCCCACCTAAAACTCAACTTGATCCTCTCCAAAAAAACAAAAACTACTTATGTGATGTGTGTCTGCCTAAATTAGGCTTCGAAAGGAAGAGCTTTTTACAGATTCAAACATACGTTTACGATGCTCTCTGTTGTAATGTTAGTTACTCAAAACAGAGTTTCTACACTCAGATGTTGCATTAGTTTTTACCTCATAAACTGGAGAGGGACGGGAAGATATTTGCAAGAGAGTGAAATAATACTATGAAGAGGTAGCTTCCAGGCAGTTGCTTATGCAAAACCAACAGAAGATATCACCAGCTCGCCAGCATAACTACCCTGACTCATTTATGTAGTGCTTGCCTGAAGAATGCTTACAATCTGACATCTGCAGTCAAATGCAACACTGATGGATTAGCTGAACCATGTAATGATTTGCTGCATTAGGAACATGTTCTACGACAGCCAATTTATTTAAGAGAAGCAGGATGGATCGGCTAATGTCCTACAAAGTGTTGTCTGAACCCTACGTGTTAATATAGTTGGATTAAGTATTTTTGATGATTTGAACTGTGGCTTGGCTTGCACGTTCAAAGACTATGTTATTTGGCTGGCTTGCACGTTCACGGACTTTGTTGTTCAACATTTTTTCAAATGCCTGATTAACATTTTCATATACATGATCAAATTTTTTTCTTACACTTTTTGAATAAATGGTCAACATTTCTCTATAAACATTTAGCATTTTCCAAATGCTTGATTAACATTTTTCAAATAATTGTTCGACATTTTTTCAAATGCTTGAATAACATTTTCATATAAATGATTAAAATTGTCATCATTTTTAACAGACAGTCAAGATTTCTTATGTACACATTTTAACATTTCCAAATGCTTGATTAATATTTTTCAAATACTTGTTCAACATTTTTTGAAATGCTTAATTAATATATTTTTTACATGTACAAGATAAGAAAATCATATTTTTAATAAATGGTCAAAATTTTCTCTATGCACATTTAACTATTTTCAAATGCTTGACTAACATTCTTTTTGAATAAATGACCAATTTTTATGTACGTTTTTGTATACGTGATAAACATTTTTTATATACACATTCGACAGATTCTAATGCTTGGTAAACCTTATTCAAATGTTTCTTAAATAGTTTTTTGTAATATATATTTTAAAATATAAACAAAAGTAAAAAAAGAAAACAGAAACCGTGAAATATACGAAAAAGGAGGCTGTAGCCTTGTGCGTGACTGGGCCGGCCCATGTGGACCTGCGCTGATGGGAGGCTTCCCTCTGTCTCGCTTATCGCGAGACATAGGGGCGCCCATCCAGAAGAACACAACTATGCCATGTCGTCCGTCACGCGAGACAGAGCCAGGGCCCCGCCTGAAGGACCATGAGAATGGCCGGCCCAGTGCACGGGAAGCCATTGCCTCGTTTCTTTCGTTTTTTTCACTTTTTTGCTTTCATTTTTTTTACTTTTTTTCACTTCCAAATACTCTAAACATATATATTACAAAAATTAACGTTCATATTGTTTTGAAACAATGTTGAATGTGTATAGAAAAATGTTGACTATGTGTACAAAAAATATATAATGTGTGTGAATGAAGTTGATCGTGTATTTGAAAACTGTTAATCAAGCATTTGAAAAAATGTTAAACAAATATTAATTATGTATTTAAAAAAATTTATATGTATATAGAAGAAATGTTGACCATTTATTTGAAATATGTTGATTTTTTGTAAAAGTAAACAAGCTTATATTTTTTTAAATGTATATAGAGAAAAATGTGACCTGGTATTCGATAGATGTTGATCTTGAAAAATGTTAAACGTGTATTAGAAAATATATTAGATATATACCAAAAATGTGTATAAAAATGAAAATGATAGAAAACCAAAAAAATGATGAAAAAGGAGAAAGAAACAAAAACCGCAGAATAGAGAAAGAACGGGAAAAAAATAGTCAATGAAAACTGAGATAAAAACAAACAAAACCAAAAAAAATTTTGAGGAATGAGAAAGAGTAGTGAAAACAAAGAAAGAAACAAAGAGAACTCATGTAAATTCAAAAAAACAATCCTTTTGGGTCAGTTCTACCACAAGGAATCTAACCATATGAGCTATTCTCAGCTCGCAATCATATGGTACTCATGAGGGCAACTCCAACAACCCAGGTTTGAGTGCAAATGTTTTGGATCGGATGGTTAGGATATTATTGGTCATCCAATGGCGATTATCAAATTTGTTTAACCGGTTTGGATGTCTGAAACCTATGAACCGACACCAAACAGGAAAGTCCGTACGTCCACCTCGTTAACCTCCAAGGCCTCCGACTTTGCCGCATCATGGTTGTGCGGCGATTGAGAAGCCTATTCGGCTTTAATGTCGGCAGGGCTCCTCATCCGCAACCTTGTCCGCATAAAACTCATCTTCTCCCACATATCCACCGGCTGCCACAAATCCGGCCGTCGCGATGGGCAAGAATTCCAAACCCCAAGAAGCTGTCGCCGGTGTATAACTCCAGATCAGTGTACCTCCCACACGGTGCCGCTCTTGTGGCCGTCGCGATGTGCAGCACGATGCTACCAAAGGCGGAGAGCTGGCTAGGGATAAAGGTCTTCCGACATCTGATGCCGTCGTTGATAGGAAGATGAGCCATCAAGCCTTTGTGACTACACAGTGGGACCTGTACTATGGGCTAACAATGCCAGTTCTAAAACTGGTGGATCAGAGGTAGGGGGTCCCGAGCTGGTTGTCTTAGCACAATGGTAACGAGAAGTAATAGAAACACAATTTTACCCAAGTTCGGGCCTCTTGAAGTGGTAAAACCCAACATCCTGTTTGTATTGTATTGAGTGTGAATGGGATACAAAGTATGAGAGATCTACCTCGAGATCATATGAGTGATTTCTAACCTCTAGAAACCTTGTCTCTACAAACTAAACCCCTCGGCTGACATAAACACCAGGAGTATCTAGGGTTACACGTATGTCAGCTACAACTAGGGACAACATGCCCGATCATTTGAATAGTGTACACCGAGTCTTCGGAGAGAATTCCATTTTAAGTACACCGAGGGCCATGACTTGCATGAACTGTTCTTCAGTTGTCGGTGGGTCCTAGCTAGGTCCAGTCCATGAATAACGAGCCGACGTGATGTGCACCCGGTAATTTGAGACACCGTGACTCATGCTCTCCCACATATCCACCGGCCGCCGCCGCACATCACCGCACCTCTGGCCGGAGAGATGGGCAAGAAGTGGTCGCCGGCACGTGACTCTCGGTCCGAGGGTAGCTCCCACCCGGAGCCGTTGTGGATGCCGCTTCCCCTGCGGACTGACTGGGTGCGGCTCTCGAAGGAGAAGGTGCGGACGTCTTGATGAGGAGCAAGTGAAGGAACAGCTGAATGTCCCATGATCCTTTGTCCTGTCCACCCTCGGGTGCGTCAATCCAAAATAAATAAATTATGGAGCCCAACGTTGTTGAGCTCACGCGCAAACACGACCTCGGTCGGTGATCGGCGACCCATTGTCGGCACCTACGCAGCGCGTGCAGCTCGGCTCATATAGAAAGGTGCACCCATTATATTTGCACTTAGAAAAACCTCCACTTGTAGACGTCGAGAACGAAGTATCATAGTAGTATTCTCTGTAAGACGTGCTGTATGGCTGCCTGCCTGCTGGCACTAGGATAGTATGGCCCAGTTCTTTTTAGCTTTTGATTCTCCAGAGTCAGTTTTTGGAAAACTTCCCACAGAATCAACCAGAATCAGCCGTTGAGTTCTTTTCTGAGATTTTGGTCTCTGGTTATGGAATGAGTTGTATGCTGCAATGTCTGTAATGTCTCTGAACTAAAACTGAGTGTTGAATTGCTAACACTTGGTACAGAGAAGAACTCTTGTTTCATGTACAGAGAAGAATCTAACAAATAAACTAACATCATCCATTCATCAATCAAGCAAATCATCTACGTCCATCTAGCAATCCATTGTTCCATGTACAAAAAAGAGATAAAAATCATCTACATCCATCCACTCTTCCATGTACAGAGAGGCTCACCGAGGCAGCGGACAGAGGACAGTAGCAGCCAACTGGATGGGCTCGTCGGGGCCGGCAGAGGACGGCGGAGGAAGGCGGGGGTGGCGGTCGGAGCCGGCGGGGCGGAGGACCTCAGGGGCTGGCGGGATGGGGGTCGGAGGAGGCGGCGTTGAGCACTGCTTCGGCCGCCCGGATGGGCACGTTGGGGCCGCGCTCGTCTGCTCTGACAGGGTTTCGATAAGGCCGCCGTTCGTCGAGGGAGGAGGGGCGGCGGGTCAGGAACCCTAGCGGCGGCTGGAGGAAACCTGGAGCGAAGGGGAATCGAGCGAGGACAGGGGAGCGAGCGCGGCCGATGCGTTTTCTGGGCCGCGGTCGATCGGGTTGTGGAAGGGCATTTTGCCTGTAATTTCGTGCTGAAATAGGGGTACAGTCTGAAAACCCAAACGTTTTCATTTGCGGGAGGTCCAGAATCGCCAGAATCGACCCAAGACGCTGCTTTTCAGTTATACTGTCGATTGTGGTCTGATTCTGACGATTCTATAGAATCAAAACGAGTTTTTTCTAGCTTTTGATTTTCCAGACTCAGAATTGATTGTGGTCTGATTCTGATGATTCTATAGAATTAAAACGAGTTCTTTCTAGCTTTTGATTTTCCAGACCCAGAATCTTCATAATCGGGTCAAAAGAACTGGGCCTATATCATCTCCGCAGTAGTAGTACGCTAGAAACAATTAAGCAAGATGGAATCGACCAGTATTCGATGCATGTCACGTGAAACGTGCAAAAACAGCGGTAGAAACCACGCAGCTGTAGCAGGGTAGAGGCGTGCCAAGCTCCTCAATCAGACGATACCTAGCATACACACTCGCCCACCCAGTTAGCTAGCTACTCTACAAGCTCCTGCCACCGCTCGACGACGGTCTGAGACGCGGGGATCCATCTGAAGCAGATCGAATATGCAACGACCTGGGCTGGGCTGCGCCCACCGGTGTGTGTGTGAGTAGCCTGATGGGCCAGCCCACTGTGGCCTGTAACAATACCTACATATAGCCTAGCTCGAGGAAAACAGGGCATCCATCTGTAATACTGAATATTGTTATCTCTGTAATCCCAAGCCTTCCTCTGTGCTTCTTCTTCCTCCCCACGCCATACACCTTTGTCTCTACATACCACATCCTGGCGTGACGCAAGGAGTTGCTGCGATCCCCTAGCATCTGCTACTCAGAGCCCAACCGATCCGCCTCCTCCGATCCAAAAATTCTCGCGATCTCCAGATCAATCCATCGATAAGCTCCTAATTCCAGGCAAAAGGTGCGGATCCCCTCGGGCGATTCCGCGCAAAACACTTCGGTGTACCTGCGTCTAGTCGAGCAGATCGAGCGGCACCAACGGCGCATTCCAACAAGCCGACGCTCTCAGCTAGCATGGCGGCGGTGGAGCTCTCCGTGGTGGATCTGCAGAAATTGGTGCAGGACACGATCCAGCAGAGCAAGGCGGTCTTAGATGTGAGTGCCGCCACATCGGAGAGGGTGAACGAGCTCCAGGACTCTCTCGACATGTACGGATCCTCGTCCGCCAAGGCATACAATGCGCTCACGCAGACGACCAGGGCCTCGCTCGGTCGCACTGAGGCCACCCTCGGCCACGTCCTCATCGCCAACAATTCCCTCGACGCCGATGGCCGAGATGAAGCGCGCGCTGGATGGGAGTAGTGTTCCGCGTCGACCAGCTGGAGAAGGTACCAACAACGGTTACTTCGCAGCGACCGCCAACGCCACCACTGCGCTCCGGCACACTCCGTATGGAAGGACAGAGTAGCTTGCAAGCACTGCAGCCAACCGATCAGCGAGGGATCCGTCTGAATCGACAACAACCACACGGCGGTGACTTGTCTCAGTCCCGATCCCCTGCCAGTGAGTATTTCTCGGATGATCATGAGGACCTAGATCACTCCCCTGATTACAGCCACCGATCGCATCACACCAAATACAGACCACGCGTTCCTCGATCTGAATTTCCCAAGTTTGATGGAGAGGATCCCAAATGGTGGAAATTGTAGTGTGAAAAATATTTCTGGATGTACAATGTGCAGCAATAGTTATGGGTCGATTTTGCAACAATGCATTATGCAGGCAATGCATCTCGATGGCTTCAGACTTACGAAGCCATGCATACGGTTGACAGTTGGGCAGCCCTCCGTGTCGCGGTGTTCACCAAATTCAACAGAAACACATACACCAGAGATAATGATGTGTTCTTTGCACTGAAACAAACTGACACGGTGGATGATTATGCACATCTCTTTGAGGAGCACATGCATAAGATGTTGGTTTATAATCAGTGTTATGACGAGACGTTCTTCATTAACCGTTTTGTTGAAGGTCTCAAGCCAGCTATAAGAGCACCTGTTAAGCTGCAACAGCCGAGTACAATGGATTTGGCTTACTCACAAAAACAAACACAAGAAGCATTGCTGGTGAAAGACACAACCAAATTCAGCAAGAAATGGGAGCCACGGTTCAGTTCCAAACCATATGTGCATCAGGGTATAATGGGGGCCTCTCCGACAGACAAACGGTCAGAGGATCAAGTTAAAGTGCTTGACAGAGTGGATACACTCTGGGCTCAGCGTAGGGCGAGAGGGGAATGCTTTAAGTGCGGTGAGAAATATGGCCCTGGCCACAAATGCCCCAGTAAAGTGCAATTACATGTAATGGAAGAGTTATGGGATGCACTGCAGTCGTCTGAGTCTGTTTCTAGTGAATCTGACAGTGAGCAGGTTTCCCAGCTGAGGGAGTCCCGGACTAGGGGGTGTCCGGATAGCCGGACTATCGTCACGGCCGGACTCCAAGACTATGAAGATAAAAGATTGAAGACTTCGTCCCGTGTCCGGATGGGACTTTCCTTGGCGTGGAAGGCAAGCTTGGCGATACGGATATGTAGATCTCCTACCATTGTAACCGACTCTGTGTAACCCTAACCTATCCGGTGTCTATATAAACCGAAGGGTTTTAGTCCGTAGGACACAACAACTACAACATCAACAATCATACCATAGGCTAGCTTCTAGGGTTTAGCCTCCTTGATCTCGTGGTAGATCTACTCTTGTACTACCCATATCATCAATATTAATCAAGCAGGAGTAGGGTTTACCTCCATCGAGAGGGCCCGAACCTGGGTAAAAACATTGTGTCCCTTGTCTCCTGTTACCATCCGCCTAGACGCATAGTTCGGGACCCCCTACCCGAGATCCGCCGGTTTTGACACCGACATTGGTGCTTTCATTGAGAGTTCCTCTGTGTCGTCACCAATAGGCCCGATGGCTCCTTCGATCATCCACAACGACGCGGGCCAGGGTGAGACTTTTCTCCCCGGACAGATCTTCGTGTTCGGCGGCTTTGCACTGCGGGCCAATTCGCTTGGCCATCTGGAACAGATCGAAAGCTACGCCCCTGGTCATCAGGTCAGATTTGGAAGTTTGAACTATACGGCCGATATCCGCGGAGACTTGATCTTCGACGGATTCGAGCCGCAGCCAAGCGTGCCACACTGTCTCGATGGGCATGATCTCGCTCTGCAGCCGAACAGTGCCCCAGAGGCCGCATCAGTATCTGCTCCGACCCTTAATCCGGAGCCGGATTCCCCGATCGAGGACGGGTGGTTGGACACCGCCTCGGGGGCTACAATCTCTATGGTGATCGAGCCGAACTCCATCCCTGCCCTTTGCGAAGACCTCGACTCCAGGGTGTCGGACTCCTCTCCGGACTCCGAACCCTCTGCGCCCCTGCCAATTGAATCCGATTGGGCGCCGGTCATGGAGTTCACTGCCGCGGACATTTTTCAGCACTCGCCCATTGGCGACATCCTGAATTCACTAAAGTCTCTCTCTTTATCCGGAGAGCCCTAGCCGGACTACGGACAGGAAGGTTGGGATGCGGGCGACGAAGAAATTCAACGCCCACTCACCACCCACTTTGTAGCCACTGTCGATGATTTAACCGACATGCTCGATTATGACTCCGAAGACATCGACGATATGGACGACGACGCCGGAGACAACCAAGACCCAGCGCCTACGGGGCACTGGAAGGCCACCTCGTCATATGACATATACATGGTGGACATCCCGAAAGATGGGAACGGCGATGGAACAACGGAGGATGACCCCTCCAAGAAACAGCCGAAGCGCCGACGTCAGCGGCGCTGCTCTAAATCCCGTCACAATAAAAACGGTGATTCCGGCACGGGAGATAATAGCACTCCGGACAGTGCCGAAGAGAACCCCCTCCAGCAGGATTCAGCGCGGGAGGAGGAAGAAGCAAGTCCGCACGATAGTGCGGCAGAAAGAGAGGTCGAGGACGATAATTAAGCGCCTCCCTCCGAAGATGAGGCAAGCCTCGACGACGACGAATTTGTCGTGCCTGAGGATCCCGCCGAACAGGAGCGTTTTAAACGCAGGCTTATAGCCACGGCAAGCAGCCTCAAGAAAAAGCAGCAGCAGCTTAGAGCTGATCAAGACCTGCTAGCTGACAGATGGACTGAAGTCCTTGCAGCCGAAGAGTATGAACTCGAACGCCCCTCCAAAAGCTACCCCAAACGCAGGCCGTTGCCTCGACTAGAGAAGGAAGCACCCAAGTCGCCAGTGCACGACATGGCAGACCGGCCACCCCGTGGCCGCGACAGAGAAGCCTCTCGACCCTCCGCTCAAGCCACACCCCGACGCCGCTCAAAAAGTACCAAGGCAAGGGAAAACGTGCCGGACTTGCGAGATATATTGGAGGATAAGGCAAAACATACAAGGTCGATCTACGGATCGCGTGGGCGCCCAGCAACACGGGATGATTACCGTCGCGCCGGATACAGCAAAACCGGCCGGGCCGAGCACAGTAGACAAATCTCGTATGAGCTACGTCGTGATATAGCCCAATACAGAGGCGCCGCACACCCACTATGCTTCACATATGAAGTAATGGATCATCAAATCCCAGAGGGCTTCAAGCCCGTAAACATCGAATCATACGATGGTACCACAGATCCTGCGGTCTGGATCGAGGATTATCTCCCCCATATCCACATGGCCCGCGGTGATGATCTACATGCCATCAAGTAACTCCCCCTGAAGCTTAAAGGACCAGCTCGGCATTGGCTCAACAGCTTGCCAGCAGAATCAATTGGTTGTTGGGAGGACCTGGAAGCCGCATTCCTTGATAACTTCCAGGGCACATATGTGCGACCACCAGACGCCGATGACCTTGGCCACATAATTCAGCAGCCAGAAGAATCGGCCAGACAATTCTGGACTCGGTTCCTAACAAAGAAAAATCAAATCGTTGACTGTCTGGATGCAGAGGCCCTTGCAGCCTTCAAACATAACATCCGTGACGAGTGGCTTGCCCGGCACCTAGGACAGGAAAAGCCGAAATCTATGGCAGCCCTCACAACCCTCATGACTCGCTTTTGTGCGGGAGAGGATAACTGGCTAGCTCGAAGCAACAACTTGGCCAAACATCCTGATAGTCCGGATACCACGGACAATAATGGCAGGTCGCGTCGCAACAAGAACAAGTGTCGCATTAACGGCGATAATACTGAAGATACGGCCATCAATGCCGGATTCAGAGGCTCTAAACCCGGTCAGCGGAAGAAGCCATTCAAAAGAAATACCCAGGGCCCGTCCAACTTGGACCGAATACTCGATCGCTTGTGCCAGATACATGGCACCCCGAAAACCCAGCCAATCACACCAACAGGGACTGTTGGGTGTTCAAGCAAGCAGGCAAGTTAAGTGCCAAACTCAATAACAAGGGGCTGTATAGCGATGACGAGGAAGAGCCCCGGCCGCCGAGCAATAAAGGACAGAAGGGTTTTCCTACGCAAGTGCGGACGGTGAACATGATATACGCAACCCACATACCCAAAAGGAAGCAGAAGCGTGCACTAAGGGACATATATGCGATGGAGCCAGTCGCCCCAAAGTTCAACCCATGGTCTTCCTGCCCGATCACCTTCGATCGAAGGGACCACCCCACTAGCATCCGTCACGGCGGCTTCGCCGCATTGGTTCTTGACCCAATTATCGACGGATTTCACCTCACTAGAGTCCTGATGGACGGCGGCAGCATCCTGAACCTGCTTTATTAGGATACAGTGCGCAAAATGGGCATTGACCCCTCAAGGATTAAACCTACAAATACGACCTTTAAAGGCGTCATACTGGGTGTAGAGGCCAGTTGTACAGGCTCAGTTACACTCGAAGTGGTATTCGGATCTCCGGATAACTTCCGAAGCGAAGAGTTAATCTTTGACATCGTCCCATTTCGCAGCGGCTATCACGCACTGCTCGGACGAACCGCATTTGCCAAGTTCAATGCGGTGCCGCACTACGCATACCTCAAGCTCAAGATGCCAGGCCCTCGAGGAGTAATCACGGTAAATGGAAACACCGAACACTCTCTCCGGACGGAGGAGCATACGGCGGCCCTCGCGGCGGAGGTGCAAAGCAGCCTCTCACGGCAATTCTCGAGTCCGACCACTAAGCGTCCGGACACTGCCAAGCGCGCCCGGAGTAACCTGCAACAAGACCACCTGGCACGATTCAAGCACGAGTAGCAATCCAGCCCCAACCCCAGCCCTCACGAAATTGCGAAACCAGTATTACGCGTACATAATTACGCTCTGGAGATACCATGGGCATATGGGGAGGGGCAAGACGACGGCACGCCAAGAGTGCGGCTCGACCGCACCAGGGGCTACCGTTTGTGTCATTTCTTTTTTTTTTCTTTTTTTTCCTTCTTTCTTTTCTTTTTTACTTTCAGGACTCCGTCTTCGAACAGTCCTGTCCGGCACTTGAATCGCCGAACTCACGATGCAACAACCAGGGAAGCGGAAGGCCACGTCAAGTGCTCAGGTGGTCTCTGTTATGAGCATTATACCTGTTTTACATACCATCCCGCAGCTTACCCCTGGAGGGGGACATGTTAGATAGTCCCATCCCTTGCTTACCGCACTATTTGTATCATTCTGCTTCCATTGCAGTACCTTTTTGAATAAACAATACATAGCTCTTGCTTATTATTGCTTTAATTCCTTTATATATATACATATGTTCCTTTCACGACATGTTGCAATCGTACACTGTGGCACGGCCAATACACCAGGGGCTTGAGTATCCCAAAATTATGGTGTGATAAAGTCCGAACACTTTCATAAGTGCGGCACCCCGAACTTATAGCATTATATGAATTGGCTCCGAATCATGTCTTGGGTCAATAGTTGGGTTTGCCCGGCTCCCGTGTTTTGGTACCTTACGTTCCGCTATATCGGCTAAGGTAGCACCGGGAGAACCACTGCGATTGTGCCCCAGTTATCCTGGGTCGAGCACCTCAGTGGAGAAAGCTAAAACTGACTGTCATGATAAGGCGAGAGCCGGCCGCTGTTCGAAAGGTTTTTTCAGGTCCCTAAAGACTTATGCCGCTTAGAGCGAGGAACCGGAATTATTCGGCCAAGGCGTGGATAGCGCCCCGAACTCGGTCTTCCGAATACTACGGGCTTCGCCGAAATTTAAAATTATAGAATTCTATGGCTAAGTGAGAGTGTTCAAGCATTATAAGTCCGGTTGCCTTGTTCGCTGTGTTGAGCACCTCCCTAGATGGACCCAAGAATGGGAACAAGAGTGCTCAAGTTTATCCCGAACACCCCAGCACTCGTGGCATGGGGGCTGAAGCCAACGACTTGCCATCTCTCAAATTCGATAAATGACCGCACAGAAGGTAATATTTTAAATTAATAAGAGTTGCTTAGCGCATATGAACAAGTTTTCAGCGTACAGAATAACAAACGCGAGCCTATTCAAAAATTACATCCTTGGAGCACCCATCCGCTATTCGGCGAGCACCCTTCAGGAGGCCCTCATAATACATTTCGGGCGTGCGATGCTCATGGCCCTTCGGTGGCCCGTCCGTCACAAGCTTCTCCGCATCCAGCTTGCCCCAGTGCACTTTAGCACGGGCAAGGGCCCGACGGACCCCTTCAATGCAGACGGAGCGCTTGATAACTTCAAGCCGCGGACAGGCATCCACCAGCCGCTGCACCAAGCCGAAGTAGCTCCCGGGCATGGCCTCCAATGGCCACAGCCGCTCTATAAGGCCCCTCATGGCCTGTTCGGCGACCTTGTGGAGCTCGACCAGCTGCTTCAGCTGGTCGCTTAGGGGCACCGGATGTCCGGCCTCAGCATACTGAGACCAGAACACCTTCTCCGTGGAGCTCACCTCCTGGGCGCGGTAGAACGCGGCAGCATCAGACGCACTACGGGGCAAATCTGCGAATGCTCCTAGAGAGCTCCGAATCCGGGTAAGTAATAGGTAATTGACTTTTACATTCTTGCTTTGCATAAAGAATGCCTTACCCGCCGCTATCTTCTTTAGTGCTTCGATTTCTTGGAGGGCTTTTTGGGCCTCGGCCTTAGCAGCTTTGGCACTCTCAAGAGCCGAGGCAAGCTCGGACTCTCGGGTCTTCGAGTCACGCTCCAAACCCTTGTGTTTTTTCACGAGAATCTGGAGCTCTTGCCGCACCTCCGCCAGCTGCGCCTCCCCTTTCTCTCGCTCGGTGCGCTCCGCAGCCGCTTTGTTTTCGGCCACGGCCACCGCTTCCCTCAGGGTATCCACCTCGTTCGTGGCCCCTGCGGTACCCATGTTATTCCTGTTATTTTTTGCAACCAAAACATTTTCCATAAGGTATTTCTTTATTAAGGTATTTCTTACCTTCCTTGTCCTCGAGCTGCTTCTTGGCTTGTCCGAGCTCGTTCTCGGAACGCTCGAGGTTCTGCTTCAATGTATTGACCTCCGCAGTCAGTGCGGCAGAGGTCAGCAGCACAGCCTGCATTCCCATATTGACATACTTATATTAGACTCCTGCGTATATCTTTTTAGATCCTCAGTCCGGCTTTTCTTTCCGAACACCGAACTAAGCATCAGGGGCTACTGTCTATGCGGTAACATTTTTATATGTTTTAAACTCACCTCAAAGCCTGTTAGAAGGCTGGTACAGGCTTCGGTCAGTCCGCTCTTGGCGGACTGAACTGTCCGGATCACCGCACTCATAATAGTGCGGTGCTCCTCCTCGATGGAGGCGCCATTGAGCGCCTCCAGTAAGCTATCCGGTGCCTCCGGTTGGACGGAGGACACCAGCGTCTTACCCTTCTTGCGAAGGATCCGCTTTCCGGACTTCGGAACCGCTGATGGTTCTGGCATGGAGTCCGGACAAGGGTCGGGCTTAGAGCCCCTGGGGGTCTTGCCCCCCGCGCGCCTGGAGTCCGGGAGGTCGCCTGGAGTCCGGGAGGTCGCCTTGTGGCGCCTCCTGCGCTACCTCCTCTTGACCAAGCCCTCCTTGGGGCCCCACCGCGGTGTCGTCCGCGGCGTGAGGCGAGGAGGCGGCCGGAGGCGAGGCACTCTCCATTTCCGACGAGCCCAGGGACCCGCTCGATGAATTGGGAAGCTCGCCCTTAGGCGGGCTGCATGATTGTTCGGCATTAGAGAACACTATGCAATTATGAAAAACCATGGGTATCTGGACACTTACGATCTCGCCAGGGGCTTGGCCCTTGTTGGCCAGTCCTCCTTGTCGTCGTCAACGTTGGTGGAGAAGTCCGGAGGAAGGGTTCTTCCCTTCTTGGACCCTCCGGCCTCCCCCGTTGGGACGGCCTTCCTTTTCTTCTCCTCCCTCACTGGGGGAGGAGCTTCTTCTTCTTCCTCCTCGTCCTCAGGAGAAGATTCTGCTTCAGAATCTGACAGCACCTGGCGTCGGGAACTCCTTCGAGTTCCTGTGGCCTCCTTCTTGGCCTTCTTCTCCGGCACCACATGAGGCGCCGGAGCCAACAACCCCGTCAATCGGGCGTCCTCCGGGTCTTCCGGCAAAGGAGCTGGACAGTTAATCTATCCGGCCGTCTTCAGCCAGTCCTGTCAAAAATTAGGGAGTTTTAGATCCCGCATAGAATCAATCTATGAAAAAAGAGTCCCGTAAAGGGTAAAATAACTTACCTCGCCGGCTGGACGTCGTGCGCTGTACCCGCGATCTTTGGTAGCGGATGTTGGGGCTTCAGCACCCTTGAACAGCACCTTCTAGGCATCTTCGTACATAGTGTCGAAGAGCCGGCTCAAGGTTCGGTGCTGTGCCGGATCGAACTCCCACAAATTAAAGGCCCGTCGTTGGCAGGGGAGAATCCGGCGGATGAGCATCACCTGGATTACGTCGACAAGCTTGAGATTCTTGTCCACCAGGTTTTGGACGCATGTCTGGAGTCCCGATAGCTCTTCCGAATCCCCCCACGTCAGGCCCGTTTCTTTCCATGACGAGAGCCGTGTGGGGAAGCCAGATCTGAATTCGGGGGCCGCCGCCCATTCAGGGTCGCGTGGCTCGGTGATGTAGAACCACCCTGATTGCCACCCCTTTATTGTCTCCACAAAGCGCCCTCGCGCCATAGGACCTTGGCCATCTTGCCAACCATGGCGCCTCCGCACTCCGCTTGACGGCCGCCCACTACCTTCGGCCGGACATTGAAGATCTTCAGCCATAAGCCGAAGTGGGGCTGGATGCAGAGGAAGGCCTCACACACAACGATAAACGCCGAAATGTTGAGGATGAAATTCGGGGCCAGGTCGTGGAAGTCCAGGCCGTAGTAGAACATGAGCCCCCGGACGAAAGGGTGAAGTGGAAAACCTAGTCCGCGGAGGAAGTGGGGTAGAAACACTACCCTCTCATGGGGCTCGGGGGTTGGAATGAGCTGCCCCGCTTCGGGCAGCCTGTACGCGATGTTGCCGGACAAGTATCCGGCCTCCTGCAACTTGGTGATGTGCCCTTCCTTGACGGAGGAGGCCATCCACCTGCCTCCTGCTCCTGACATGATTGGAGAAAGGTCGAGGTGGGATGTGCGGACTTGGGCGCTAGAGCTCGAGTGCACGGAAATGGATAAGCAAAGGAGGAAGAAGGCGTAGGTGAAAAGGTGGATCCTTATCCCCTTATATGGACGGACGAAGCTATGCGTCCCCCACCAGCCTGGTAAAACTCGCTTATTCCCCAAGCGCCGTAATCAATGGCGCGGATGGGTTACCCACGTCCGTATTGATGAGAATCCCGGAATAAGGGGGCACGATCTATGCTTTGATAAGACGTGCCAAGGAAACTGCCTCGCTAAACACGCTGAGGTGGAACAGTAAAAAACGATTCATATAAAGGCCTGGCCGTGGTGTGATGTCACGCCGCGGAATACGTCAGCAGATCTGTGCAAAAGTTATTCTCTCTACGGTGTTATGTGGAACTTGTTTTGCAGAGCCGGACACTATCCTTGTGTTCAAAACCTTCTATGAAGTATTCGGAGGAGGAACCCGCCTTGCAATGCCGAAGACAATATGCGCGCCGGACTCATCGTCATTGAAGCCAGGTTCAGGGGCTACTGAGGGAGTCCCGGACTAGGGGGTGTCCGGATAGCCGGACTATCGTCACGGCCGGACTCCAAGAGTATGAAGATACAAGATTGAAGACTTCGTCCCGTGTCCGGATGGGACTTTCCTTGGCGTGGAAGGCAAGCTTGGCGATACGGATATGTAGATCTCCTATCATTCTAACCGACTCTGTGTAACCCTAACCTATCCGGTGTCTATATAAACCGGAGGGTTTTAGTCCGTAGGACACAACAACTACAACATCAACAATCATACCATAGGCTAGCTTCTAGGATTTAGCCTCCTTGATCTCGTGGTAGATCTACTCTTGTACTACCCATATCATCAATATTAATCAAGCAGGAGTAGGGTTTTACCTCCATCGAGAGGGCCCCAACCTGGGTAAAAACATTGTGTCCCTTGTCTCCTGTTACCATCCGCCTAGACGCACAGTTCGGGACCCCCTACCCGAGATCCGCCGGTTTTGACACTGACACCAGCCCTTCGACAAAGACAGTGATGACTATATGAAACTGTCCGTACAATAAGCTACTGGAACATCTTCTAAAGAGAGTATCAAGTTGCAAGGCATGGTGGGCAAGCGTCAGCTACTCATTCTGGTGGATTCTGGCAGCTCCACTAACTTCATTCGAGCTGATTTGGCAAAGGAACTGAAGTGCTCAACTGAAGAAATCCCTGCTGCAACTATGACTGCGGCAAATGGAGGCAGTTTGCCCTGCAATACACACGTACCCAACCTACAATGGTTCTGTCAATGGAATACCTTCAACACCCAATTCAAGGTTCTTCCATTGGGCACCTATGTTATCATCCTGGGAATGCAGTGGCTGGAAACGATGAGCCCTATGTGGGTCGACTGGAGAAACAAGGTCATGAGGTTTAAATACCAAGGAACAAGAATCACACTCAGGGGAGTTAAAGATAAACTTACCTCTTGCACAACCATTTATGGGAAAGACTTACAAGGACTTTTGAATACTGGAGCAGTTGAGCAAGTAATTCACCTCTGTCATATGGAAGAGAGACCTATGGTAGAAACCTGCATTCCACCTGAGGTTCAACCACTTATTGACAAGCACCAGCAATTGTTCACTACTCCTGACACTTTGCCTCCCCACAGGGAGTTTGACCATCGGATACCTCTACTACCTGGAGCAAAACCTATCAATGATAAACCATACCAGTACAATCCTATGCAAAAGCAAGAAATAGAAACTCAAGTAGCTACTATGCTTACCCAAGGAGTTATCCAACATAGCACTAGCTCCTTTGCCTCCCCTATGTTGCTGGTCAGAAAGAAAGATGGTACCTGGAGATTCTGTGTAGATTATAGAAGGCTTAACTCAGTGACAGTACAACACAAATATCCAATGCCTATTGTGGAAGAACTTCTGGATGAACTAGCAGGAGAAAAAATAGTTCACAAAGTTGGATTTGAGGGCTGGCTACCATCAGATCAAATTGGTTGATGGGGAAGAGCACAAAACTGCAATTAAAACACATCATGGCCTGTATGAATTCAAAGTAATGCCATTTGGGTTAACTAATGCCCCTGCAACTTTTCAAGCTGCCATGAATATCTTGTTTGCACTTTTACTGAGAAAATGTTTTCTAGTATTTATGGATGATATTCTTATCTATAGTGAAACATTGGAAGAGCATTTAGAACATTTGGAACAAGTCTTCACTATTCCGCAAGAAAACCAGTTGTATGTGAAGTTCAGCAAGTGCTCCTTTGCCCAACAGGAGCTGGAATACTTAGGTCATGTGATCAGTGGAGCTGGAGTCCAAACTAACCCTGCTAAAATTGCAACTCTGAAAGATTGGCCAGTACCAACCAATATGAAGGAAGTAAGAGGTTTTTTAGGCCTTCCCGGATATTATAGAAGGTTCATCAAACACTATGGCATTATCAGCAGGAGCCTCTCTGATTTACTGAAAGACGTGATGTTCACTTGGACACCTACTACAGAAGCTGCATTTCAGAGTTTGAAAACTGCCCTAGCTCAAACCCCTGTACTAGCACTGCCTAATTTCAAAAAACCATTTGTGATTGAGATTGATGCTAGCAACAATGGAATTGGGGCACTGTTAATGCAAGAAGGACATCCTATTTCCTACTTAAGAAAAGCCCTGGGTCCCAAAGCTCAAGCCCTCTCCACTTATGAAAAAGAGTGTCTAGTTGTCATATTAGCTGTGGATAAGTGGAGAAGTTACTCACATCATGCTCCATTTACTTTGGAAACAGATCATAAAAGCTTGACACATTTACAAGATCAGCAAATCAGTAGCCCTATGCAACAAAAGGCACTCTTGAAGTTGTTGGGACTGAGGTATAAGATCTTATACAAGAAAGGACAGGATAATACTCACTACTAGGGAAAAGCTTATAGGCAGACGCTTACTACTAGCGCGGGTTTATACCCCTCGCTACTGCTACTTACTAGTAGCGCGGGTTTTTACCCCTCGCTACTAATAAGTTGATAGTAGTAGTGTGGGTTTTTACCCCTTGCTACTACTAAGTGATTTCCACCGTGCCTCCCGGGACCAGCCGTAGTAGTAACGCGGATTATAAACCCACGCTACTACTAAGTCGATAGTAGTAGCGTGGGTTATAAACCCCACGCTACTACTAAGTGGCCTCCACCATGCACTCCGGGACAATGCCATAGTAGTAGCGTGGGTATAAACCCAGTGCTACTATTATCAACCCACCAACACATGTATAAACATAGCGCACGGAGGCCCAATTCCAGACCCACACACTCTCTCAATTTCACTTCTCCCTCCCACATGTGACGCCCTTCCTTGCCCGTTGCAACTACTGGCCTCGCACCTCGACGTCTCCCTCAAATCCGGCGACCTCCTCTTCCACCGTAGCCCCTCCTTCCTCCTCCTCCTCCTCCTCTGCTGCCCCTCCTTCCTCCTACTCCTCCTCCTCCTCTGCTGCCCCTCCTTCCTCCTCCTCCTCCTTCTCCTCCTCCGCTGCTGGAAGGAGAGGAAGATCCAACAGAGCGCCGCCCATGACAACGACCAGATCTTTGATGAACGCAACCCATGGTGTCACCTAGGGTTTCGGCTCCAACTCCGGCGGCCACCGGTGAGTTGCTGCACCTACTCGTCTCTCTCTCTCTCTCTCTCTCTCTCTCTCTCTCTCTCTCTCTCTCTCTCTCTTCGTCTTCTAATCCTTATCTCTTTTTTATAGCAGCAGCAAAGAAGAGGTGTGGAGAAGAGTTGGATGGGGAAGAACCATCACCATGGACGACTTCATCCCCTCCAGGATCAGCATCGACCATGCATGAAGAGGACGATGACGCCTAGCTAGCAGCAGCAGCCATGGTTCGATTTTTTTCTAATTCCTAATTAGTTAGCAGTAGCGAGGCTCCAGACCCATGCTACTACTAGTTAGTAGTAGCGCGGGTGGTATCCACGCTACTACTAACAGACGTAGTAGTACTACGAGTTAGCTGTAGCGCCATATCAGTAGCACGGGCACCCGCGCTACTGGTATACCTAAAACCCGTGCTACTGCTAGGCTTTTCCATAGTAGTGACTGCTTCTAATGCTCTCTCAAGATCACCTACTCCTAGTGAACTACATACAATTTCTTTTTGCACATCCAAATGGTTGACTGTTGTATCCGAAGGATGTCAGCAACATGAGGAGGACAAACAACTACTCCAAGAATTAGCACTATCTGGCTCTAATGACAAGGGATATGTATTACATCAAGGCATCATCAGATACAAAGACAGGGTGTGGCTGGGTCATAATACTGAAGCTCACAAAGCAATCAAGTTATCCTTACATTCTAGTGGAGTGGGGGGTCACTCGGGCTTCCAGGGTACATACCAAAGGATCAAAGCTCTGTTTGCTTGGCCTTCCATGAAGCAAGATATCCAAAACTATGTTAAAGGATGTACCGTGTGTCACCAAGCTAAAGCTGAACATATCAGAAAGCCATGCCTGCTCAGCCCTCTGCCAGTACCTAAAGAAGCATGGAATTTGGTTACCATGGATTTTATTGGAGGTCTACCCAAGAGAAAGAATTTTGACACTATCTTGGTGGTCATTGACAAGTTCAGCAAGTATGGCCACTTCCTGCCTCTGGCTCATCCATTCACTGCCCTCCAAGTATCCCAAGTATACCTGGACAATGTGTATAAACTGCATGGTCTGCCCATGGTGATAGTCACTGGCAGAGATCCTATTTTCACAAGCACTCTGTGGCAGGAGCTGTGCAAACTAACTGACACAAAGATGAACATGAGTTCTGCCAGTCATCCAGAAACTGATGGTCAATCTGAAAAACTCAACCAATGTCTCAAAACATTTCTGAGGTGCATGGTTCACTCAGCTCCCAAGAAAAGGGCTTATTGGCTACCACAAGCAGAGTACTGGCACAATAATATATCGCTCAGCACTGGGCAGAACACCATTCCAAGTTCTCTATGCATACCAACCAAGACACTCAAGCATTGCCAATCTCTAGAGTTCATTGTCCTTTGATCTGTCAGGCTGGTTAGCTGAGCGCAACCTTAAGCAGGGCCTGATTTGGGAACATCTTCTGCGTGCTCAACAGTGCATGTAAACACAAGAAGATAAACACCGCTCAGATCGCCAGTTTGTAGTGGGTGATTGGGCATACCTGAAACTTCAGTCGTATGTGCAGCAATTAGTAGTGAGGAGATCAAACCACAAGCTGGGATTCAAATACTTTGGTCCTTACCAGATTTTGGAAAAAGTGGGTGAAGTGGCTTGCCGGCTTGCCCTTCTAGCTGCCAACAAATTCCATCCAGTGGTCCACGTCTCTCTGTTGAAACCTGCACAACCTCCAACACAAGATAATAGCACCAGTGACATGGTTGCTGCTCTCCAGATCTCGACGCCGCTTCACCCTGCTCAAGTATTACAGTCTCGCTTGGTGCAGGTAGGCGTACATACACGACTGCAAGTGAAGCTTGCCTGGTGTGGCCTTCCCCTCGACGACAACATGGGAGTGGACATCACTGCTGGCACCAGCGACGACAGCAAGATGTTGAACAGTATGAGGGCGTCCTGTTTCTCAAGACGAGGGGCATGCAACGACCTGGGTTGCGCCCACCGGTGTGTGTGTATGAGTGGCCTGATGGGTCGACCCACTATGGCCTGTAACAATACCTACATATAGGCTAGCTTGAGGAGAATAGGACATCGATCTGTAATACTGAATATTGTTATCTCTGTAATCCCAAGCCTTCCTCTATGATTCTTCTTCCTGTCCAGACCATACACCTCTGTTTCTACCTACCACATCCTGGCGTGATGCAAGGAGTTTCCGCGATCCGGTAACATCGAAGACCCTCAAGGCTCCGGCCGGTGACGGTGTGTAACCATCTATCATCCCTTCTTTCTCCTCTCTCCCCAGCACAAATGCTCATCCCTTCTTGAGCTCTCTCCCCTCAGCTGGTCGATGGCATCGTCCTTACACTAAAGGCGTCTTAATTCGAGTCACACAAGAGAAGAAAATTTCTCCCGGTGAAGGAGATCTGAGCAAGGCGGGGGCAAGCGAGCAGAAGGAGAAGACCCTCCTGCTGCCATTCGATGCCGGTGAGTTTCCCAGTCTCTCCCTTGTGCTCCTCACTACCTCAGCGCAAATTCATCCGATCCATGAATGCTCACCTCTTGCGTGCTCTCACTCCCCTCATGTACATCTCTATCCGCCATGCTAGCTAGTTAGCTAGTGGTAGCGAAGTGGAGTGACTGCACAAGAGGTTGCTGCCTCTAACCAAGCACACATATATTTCCGTCTCTAAAGGAGCTAGCAATCAATGGCCGAGGCTGCTGTTATTGCGGTACTCAGAAACTTGAGCAACATTGTGATCCAGGAGACCACATTCTTGTGTGCAGTCACCCTTGAAGTGGGGCTCTTGAGAGCTGAGCTCGTGAGGTTGCAAGCGTACCTTAAAGACGCTGACAGTAAATGGAGCTCTGGAAATGCACTAGTTGTTGTCTTGGTGAAACAGATCAGAGATGTGGCTTACGAAGCTCAGAATGTCATTGAAGCTGCAGATTACATGGAAAACAGAAACAGGCTCAAGAGGGCATTCATGGGTGCTATCTCAAGGTATGCTCGCCTGCCGAGTGACTTGGCCACCCTTCATAAGATTGGTGTTGAAATTCAGTGTGTAAGGAGAAAGCTCACTGAGATTTTTGCAAGTGTGGATAATTTGAAAATTGATTTGGCTGACACGGTTGTAGTGGTGGATGAGCTTCCACAGGATTTCAGCGTTATGCACCAGAACTCATAAGATGATATTTTCATGGTTGGTTTTCAGGATGAGCATAATGAAATAGTTGGAAAATTAGTTGACAATGAGAGCATGCTTAGTGATGTGTCGATTGTTGCCATGGGTGGAGCAGGGAAAACAACACTCGCAAGAAAAGTATACACTTCATCCAGAGTCAAAGAGCACTTCAACACAATGGCTTGGGTGACCGTGTCTCAAACGTCCAAGGGCGTTGACTTACTAAGAATATTATGAAACAAATAATAGAGGGCAAAGATTGTTCTAGAGAAATTGATGAAATGGATGAGTACCAGGTGGGAAAGAAGATCCGTGATTTTCTCCTTCAAAAAAGATACCTAGTAGTTCTTGATGATGTGTGGGAAACAGACACATGGGAGCAGTTGAACACAAGAGTTAATGCCTTTCCAGATGCAACCAACGGCAGTAGAGTATTGTTAACTACACGGAAAGAAGATGTTGCAAATCATGTCCAAATGCCAACCTATGTCCATCCTTTGAAGAAGTTAGATGAAGAGAGGAGTTGGGAACTTTTTAGTAGCATAGCACTACCATCATATATTAGGTCTGTTATAGATGATGTGAATGAGTTTGAAAAACTTGGAAGAAAGCTTGCAAAGAAATGTGATGGATTGCCTCTTGCACTTGCCGTATTGGGGGGTCATTTGTCAAAGAATCTGAATAGACAAACATGGTCATATATCGGGTTGGCCATCAACCAAGGATACACAGATGATGCGAGACATACTAGCTCGCAGTTACAAAGATCTGTGAAGTCATTATTTGAAATCTTGTTTTCTCTATATTGCTGCTTTTCCTGACGATTTTGAAATATCAGTGTTCCACCTTATTCAATTATGGATAGAAGAAAGCCTTATTCCACATATAGCGGAAATGAGGGAGGCGGAAACTCGGCCGCCTGAGGCGGGCGGCCCTTTGCCGCCGTCGGTGGCCGGCTCTTCGCCGCCGCCGCCCCTTGCCATGATGTGTAGCGGGCCCTTGCCGCTTCCGGTGGCCGGATCTACGCCGCCGCGGCCGCCTCATGCCTCGACGGGAGAGTTGTTGGGTGGATCGCGCCCCGGATCGCTACATCCGATTGCCTCGATGGTGTCGGAAAGAAAGGAGGGGGCGTCGGGACCGTGAGCCAATTCAGCGCTGAAAGAGATTGGCCAGGGCCAAGGGAGATTCACGCAATGGCGTGTTCAGTTCATGGCGGAATCAGATCCTAGCAATTGGATCGAAGGCCGCGTCCGTCTCTCCCATCTTTCGTGCTGGATGACTTTATTCGATTTGGAGAATGACGTCCTAGCCGGCGACTACTTGCCGGACGGTGACTCGATCGAGGTAGGGATTCGTTTTAGCCTTGATGGTTTTCACGTGGTGGTTGGTGATCGTGTGCAGGTAGATCAACGTCCAACGAGATCAGAGATGATTGACTTGACGGAGACGACGGTGCCTGCGAGACCGGGAGGGCGATTTTGGGCTTTGATTGACAGCGATGATGAAGATCAAGAGGAAGATCACAAATCCACAGGTTCGTTACTGCCTCCTCAAGCTTCAGGACCGACGGAGTAGCCGCTGATCAAAAGGGGTTCTTGAACGTCGGCATTCGAAAACTCAAAATTCCAAACCGACAATGAAACCTTGGATCGGTCCGATTCCTAAGGTTTTCCGCGAACCTGTGACTTTATCTGAGTTTCTGCCGGATTCTTGGACTCTAGTTACTCGAAAAAAGAAGAACAAAGGAAAGAAGGGTCGATTGTCACCGCTGTCGAGGCCGTCGGTGGCGAGATCGGCGAGCGACATTCGAACTGCCAGAAGGGCTCGTTTGAATTCGCTTTTGGGTAATGAGGTCCGTTTGAATGAGGAGCCGGTCGTGGGCCTCCTAGACTCGGGCGACGCACAGTTGGGAGCCCAAGCCGAGCCCGTTGGCCGTTCCCGCACGTACAGGCGTGCATGTATCGATCTCGCCTCATGCCGTGGCTGCGCCTAGGGTTTTCGAACCAGGATTCCCGACGCTGCGAGAGGGACGAGCGCCTCGAGTCGCCTGCGCCGACAAGATGGTTGGACGCGGGCCGCCGCCCGGCAAGCGAGGACCACCGACCGCCGTTGGTGCGGATGCCGCCGTCGGTGCTGGTCATGGCACTCCAGCCGCCGCGGTGGTGGGGACTGTCGGGGGAGGCCACGCCGTTGCGCTCGCCGCTGCCGGTGGTGCTGCTGGGCGCGGGGGGCAACCACCGCAACTGCAGCAGGCAGGAACTGGTGCCGGCCGTGGTGCTCTCCTTCAACCGCGGCAAGGCTCGACCACCAGAGCAGGTGCTGCTCCCCCCTCAGGGTGGACGTACCGAGCAGGCTTTTCGGCCCGCTCGTGGCCCGTTCGGTCTTGGCCCGCTCGGTCCTGGCCCGCTACATAAATTGGACGGTCCGGTCTGCCATATCAGGCCCGAGAAAATGTCGGTCCGGTCCGGTCTTTAACCGAGCCGACCGAGCGGACCGAGAAACGCAGTCATCGTCGCGGACACCGGCAGCCGCTGGGTGAACCACCGTGTCCCCGAGCTTGCCCTCTCCTTCCTTGTTCTCCTCTTCGTGCCCCATAGCCTCTTTCCGCCCCTCGCCGTCGATGCCGTGCGTGCACTGCCGCCGTTCGCGAGTTCTCGATCACGGCAACAGTTTCAGCAGAGCACGCACGCACGCATGAAGCGCTGGGCCATGATTTTCGCATCGTGGGAGAAACGCTGGGCGGTGATTTTCTCGTCCAACAAATCAGGCAAGTGTTGTTTTGGAAGGTGCCAGATTTTATACCGCCAGCTTCCTATAATCACGTCATGCGCGATCTCATGGTACCGTTTCCTTTTGTTCAGTAAAACAGAAAACTGGAAGTACGAGAGAAACATGGCTTGATCCAAAAATCACGTTACCGTTTGATGATTAAATCCACGTTCCATTTGATCCGCTAATCACGCAAGGCCCGCACACGAGAAATCATGGGCTCATGCACACGATGGATTACTTGCATGCAACGGAAAAACTGCTAATCAACAAACATGTGCACGTTCATGGCAAAGAACCGCGGCGCCCACGCACTTCCCACGGCACGTCGCCCATCTCGATACCGGCGCTCGCGCATGTCACCCACCTCGCCACAGCACCTGCGCACGTCGTACACCTCGCCGCTGCACCCTGCAAGTCGCCGCCGGTGGTCGTTGGCCGGTCCGCTCGGTCCGGCCCGAGCTTCGTCGTCGCCAGTCTGGTCCCTGAAATCAGGACCGTCAGGCTGCTCGGTCCGGTCCGGCCCGGACCGCCGGCGGCCGGTCCAAACATCGGCTCGGACCCGGCCCGGACCGTGTCCACCCTGACAC
>NC_041393.1:770032200-770048008 GCF_002162155.2 Triticum dicoccoides | reverse complement strand
CAAGCTCGCAGGCACCTGTACATGATGTGTAGCGGCAGGGTGAGCCGGTTCAGCAGCCGGTGGCCAAGGTACCGGCCCTAGGAAGGGGTCGTGGCGCTCAGGGCTGTGGTGGTTTCACTGGTCACAACAGAGATGGATGGAATACTAACCGGTACGGGCGGTGGGGAGACGATGGTAATGATGCATATGGTGAGGGGCTGCACCGTGGTTCTTCTTCCGCTGGCGGTCGTGGGCACAAATGGTACAATGATGGCGGTCCAGGACAGTTTCAAGGGCCGCCCGGTAATTTTGTGGAAGGCGTTGCCAGACCCAACTATCGCTTCCGGGGTGGATATCGGCGTGGTTGGAGAGGTAGACGCCCACCTCCACCGCGGCATATCCCTCCGCCGCCACCGCCTGCAGACATGGCTACGGGGGAGGAGCTTGAGCACACAGAGACAGATTCATCCACGTTGCCGGCGGCTGCGGTTGACGTGGTTACAGCTCTGGCAGCGGTGACAGTACCGGCGGCATCTGGAGTTTCAAACCTCAGAGATGGTACGTCTGACAAAGGGCCGGAGAAAGTGGAGGGAGAGAAACTCTCGAAGTGGGCAATTAAGAAAAAGAAGTTGCCTTGCTTTATATGTGGCGAACCGGGTCATTTTATGGCAGAGTGCACTAATGAGCTTTGCGATTATTGCCTAAAATCTCAGCACCTTACCGGAGATTGCCCACTTCTATCTGGTCCTAAACCTGGTATTAGCATTTTCGGTGTGTGTTGCAAGGAGCTGATATTTTTTGAGACTCCAGAAGTGGACTCGTTACCACAGATGGTTGAGAGTTCCTTCCCCGCAGTTGTCCGGGTGACTAATGGACAGTTGTCTGAGGCTCAGATTGTGAGACAGCTGCGTGACTTGGTACCAGGTAACCATCCATGGCATTTGGAATAGTTAGAGGGACAGTCTTATAAGGTGAATTTTCCCACTAAAGAGGATCAGATGCATTTTCTCAAGTGGGGCATGTGTAGAGTCCCAAGCACCAACAATATTATTGCTTTTGATGAGTGGAAGCAGGAGGAACCGGAGGGTATACCTTTAGAGAAGGTGTGGGTACGTTTCATTGGTGCACCACCAAAATTGATGAAGCATTTTCTGATTGATTGGAGCTTGGGTGGGATGATTGGCAAGACTGAAAAAGTTGACATGCCCTTTACTCGTGCACAAGGGGCTGCGCGGTTGCTAGTCAGTTTCGCGAGTGTTGAGCAACATTCCGGATTTGGTTAGATGGCCATATGCTGGAGTCACTTATATTTTAGAGCTTGATATTGAGGATACTCCGATCTCCCAGGATGGAGATGAGCCTCAGGATATGGACACAACCAGATAAGGCAGATAGTTTTGCCAAACAGGCGCCACTGTCCACTACTCCGATGACCACTCTTCGTTTTGGTTCGTTTGGGTCGAGTTCAGATCCTAGTCGGTTATGGAGCACCAGAGTTGAGGCTGACGACCCGGCGGAACTTGAGTTGCCTTCGATCTTGAGTCTGACCTGCGAGACGATGACTGCACTAGAGCGACACGATGACTGTGGCGAGGTCATGATGGATTCCTCTCCGGCCGGGCTGGTTGTCACTCATGAGGTAGCTGCGAGTGGGGCGCCCGGCCAGTCGTCTTTGGGAGGGGCACCTGGACAGGTGGTTTGTCACTCTCCTCCCACCATGACGGCGGGCCAGTCTTCTTTGGGAGGGGCACCTGGACAGGAGGTGTGTGGCTCCTCTCCCATCACGCCGGCGGCGATCCTTGACGAGAGGGGGTTGATGTGCGGGAAGGACACCCGTGATGTAACCCTCTTGCAGGGTCGCGCCATGCAGAGCGAGGAGCTGGGGGTGAGGTGCGGGAAGGTGTCCCGCGTCGTAACCCCCCACAGGACTTTGTCATACAATGCGGCCAGGAGCTAAGTGGCTCAGGTGGGGAGAGGGGGAGAGGGACTAGTGAGCAGGTGGCTCTCCGGTCTTCTTCCCCCTATCCCCCTTCGGCTGAGATCCGCTCCTCCATGCCCTTCCCTTCTTCACCGACGATAGGGGATGGGTGTGGGAGTCGGGATTTTACTCCTTAATTAGGAGAGGACCATGGAGGAGCTCATCGCCTTCGGTGGGATTGCGGATCCGGTGTCGGCTAGCAGGCGTGTCAGCAATCGGATCCAGGGACAGTCGGATGCGGATGACCTGCAGCTAGCGCGGGCCAAGAGGGTCGCCATGCTTCGTGATGTCGAGGCTACTACAGGTGCGTCTATTGATAAAAGTTGTTCACTTTTGCACTTCTCAGAAAATGAAATAGTAGATAAGGCAAACGACTTAGGAATTTCTTTGGGATCAAATCAAACCGAGGTCGTCAAATCCATTAATGATATTTTAGACTTAGAAGCGGAGAGGGCTTCTGAAATTATTCGAAATCTTGCATCTATCAAACCAATGAGTGACAGTGATATGAATAATTTAGGAATAGCTGATCTCGCAAATATTTGTAATAACCTTTTGCCTACCGCGGAGGAGGAGGATGAGGAGGATTTGGAGATTACAGACATGGTTGAGCCTCTCCTGATGGGGGTGGGGGATTCTGCGGTCACCGATCCTTCTATCCCATGGGGAGTTGAGGAGAAGCCCAAACGGCCCTGGAAGAGGAAAATTTACCCTACATTGGTGGTACGCAGAAGTGCCAGAGTTAAGCAGAAAAAAATTTCATGATGACTTATGAAACGAATTTTCTGGAATAGCAGAGGTCTAGCAGACTCGGCTAAACAAAGATTCTTAGCAGAGACAACGATAGAACAACACTTAGACTTTATCGCACTTTTGGAGACTGGACGAGATAATTTCACATCACAGTTTCTTCAAACTCTCTCCAGTGGTATAGATTTTGATTGGCACATCTTACCTCCTAGAGGACGATCCGGTGGGATTTTACTAGGAGTACAGTGTGAGACTTTAGAGGCGCTTAATGTGGTTCACGGATATTTTTCGGTCAAATTCAGGGTGCGATCAAAACTAGATGGGCTTCGATGGTCTCTAGTAGCGGTTTGTGGGGCAGCACAACCTAAACTCAAACCTGACTTCTTGGCCAATTTGGTGCGGATTTGTGGAGATGAAAATCTGCCTATACTAGTTGGGGGGGATTTTAATATAATTAGGAGAAGAGATATGGACGATGGTCCATGATGTTTAACATGATTATCGAGAGTCTCAATTTGGGAGAAATTGAGCTAACAGGTAGACAGTTTACATGGGCCAATTCGTTACCTATTCCGACTTATGAAAAGTTGGATAGGGTTCTTGCTAGTGTGGAGTGGGAACAAAAATATCCGTTGGTGTCGGTCCATGCGATGCAGAGAGCGATCTCGGATCACACACCACTTCTTCTAGACTCGAGGGAGGCTACACATGTGGCAAATAAAAATATCTTTTCCTTCGAGCACAGTTGGTTTGAGCGAGAAGGCTTTATGGAGATGATTGCACGAGAATGGGCTAAGCCAGTTAGTGGAAGGACTCATGTTGAGCGACGGCAAAATAAAATTAGACATCTCCGACAATTTCTGCGCGGTTGGGCCAGAAATGAGAGTGGGATCTATAAATAAGAAAAAGAGCGTCTTACTCAACTGATTGAGGAATTAGACTTAAAGGCGGAGGTCACTCTTCTCTCTGTTCATGATCAACGAACGAAGTCCCAGGCTGAGCAAGGTCTACGGGCCCTCTTGAGAGAAGAGGAGCTGAAGTGGGCATTGCGTGCGAAAACAATGAAGGTTGTCCAAGGGGATGACAATACACAATTTTTTCATATAGTTGCAAATGGCAAGCATAGGAAGAAAAAAATTATACAGCTTGAACAAGACGAGGGGACAATAGTGGGACATGAAAAACTGAAGTCATACATTTCTAACTATTATAAAAAACTATTTGGTCCCCCTAATTCATCTACGGTGTCCCTGGACGAATCTGTGATCGATGATATACCTCAATTCCAGGAAGCAGAGAATGATGTTCTCTCTGCACCGTTTACTGAAAAAGAGGTTTATCAGGCAATTTCCCAAATGAAGCCGAATAAAGCATCGGGACCAGATGGTTTTCCCGCTGAATTCTATAAGAAATGTTGCATATTATTAAAGATGATCTTATGCCTATGTTTCATGATTTTTTTGACAGTCATTTGGAGTTGTTTCATCTTAACTTTGGGACGATCACGTTGTTACTAAGAAATATGAGGCTGTTCGGATCGAACAATTCCGCCCCATTTGCCTGCTGAATGTGAGTTTCAAAGTATTCACAAAGGTAGGAACTAATAGATTGACACAAATTGTTCATTCGGTAATCCAACCGAGCCAGACAGCGTTCATGCCGGGACGACACATACTGGAAGGGGTGGTCGTTCTACATGAAACGATTCATGAAATCCACTCAAAGAAACTAGATGGGGTTATTTTCAAAATTGACTTTGAGAAGGCGTACGATAAAGTAAAATGGCCTTTTCTTCAACAGGCAATGCGCATGAAGGATTTTACTGAAACTTGGAGGAAGCAAGTTGATACCCAAGTCCAGAAAGGTAGTGTTGGAATCAAGGTGAACGACGACATCGGTCACTATTTCTAGACACATAAGGGGTTACGGCAAGGGGATTCATTGTCTCCTCTTCTGTTCAATATTGTGGCAGATATGCTAGCCGTCATTATTGGCAGGGCCAAGCAGCATGGCCACGTAGAGGGTCTAGTTCCTCATCTGGTTGATGGAGGGGTTTCCTTTCTACAATATGTTGATGACACTATTCTCTTCATGGAACATGATATGGCTAAGGCACGTAATATGAAACTTATCTTATGTCTCTTCGAACAATTGTCTGGATTAAAAATCAATTTTCATAAGAGCGAGGTGTTGTGCTTTGGGAAGGCCAAAGATGAGAAACACAAATACAGACAACTGTTTGGTTGCGAGTCAGGTGCCTTACCATTCAATTACTTGGGTATAACGATCCATCACCGTAAACTCTCCAATAAAGATTGGAAATGTATTGAAGAACGAATTGAAAAAAAACTAAGCTGCTGGAAGGGTAAGCTTATGTCATATGGAGGTCGGCTAGTCCTGATTAACTCAGTATTGACTAGTATGCCGATGTTCCTTCGGTCGTTCTTCGAAGTTCCAAAAGGAGTTCGCAAGCGTCTTGATTTCTTTATATCACGCTTCTATTGGCAGTCTGATGAGGCCAAGCGGAAATACTATCTCGCTCGTTGGGATATCATTTGCCGACCTAAAGATCAAGGGGGTCTCGGCATTGAAAACATAGAAATCAAGAACAAATGTCTTATGAGCAAATGGCTCTACAGACTAGAGACTGAGTCGGACGGTATGTGGTCCCAAACTTTGTGTAGTAAGTATCTGCATTCGAAAACGCTAGCCCAGGTTACCATGAGACCGACTGATTCGCCGTTCTAGAAGGGACTTATGTGCACGAAGGACCTGTTCTTTCGTAGGGTAAAATTCTTGGTTGGCAATGGCATGTCAACAAGATTTTGGGAAAACACATGGCTAGGAGAGACGCCCTTGGCCATCCAATATCCTATACTCTATAATATTGTGCAATGTAAGGAGGATTACGTCGGTACCGTCTTTCAAACAATTCCCTTGAACATCCAATTCAGACGAGTGTTAGTTGGTGAGAGATGGACCGCCTGGATGCACCTGGTTCGGAGATTGATAGAAGTTCAACTATCCGATCAGCCGGATTCAATACATTGGAAATTAACTATGAATAGGAGATTTACAGTGAAATCTTTTTATATGGATCTCATTAACTCTGGACCCCTATCACGGTCGCTGCACATTTGCAAAGTTAAGATTCCTTTGCGTATTAAAATATTCATGTGGTTTGTTCACAAGCAAGTGATACTCACCAAGGACAACTTAATTAAGAGGCGATGGGTAGGTTCTTCGCGGTGCTGTTTTTGTGATCATGACGAAACAATACAACACTTATTTCTTGAATGCCCACTTTCCAAGTTACTTTGGAGAACGATTCATATAGCTTTTAATGTTAATCCTCCAGTTGATATTGCGTCTTTGTTTGGGACGTGGTTAGCTGGGGTGGAGCGCTCGTATTCGGATTGAAATATGTGCGCTATTATGGGCTATATGGAACTGTAGGAATGATATGATTTTTAACAGACAACACACTTTAACTTTTTTGCAGGTTATCTTCAGAGCTACAGCTTGGATCCGTACGTGGTCCTTACTCACTCCTATGGACTCCAGGGAGCCTTTGGTTACTGGGTGCAACCAATGGGAGATGGTAGCTCGGGTTATCTTCAACCGGTTCGGATGGCGCTCGCATAACACGATAGGAGTCTAGAGAGCTTATCCTTTTTATCTTCATTGTGCCGGTTGACGTGGTTCGCTCGTACTTCTCCTTTTTTTGATACTCTTTTCTGCTCCGCTTTGTGAGCTGTAAGACTTTTTTGACGATTCTAGATTGTTAATAAGATGGCCGCATGCATCATTATGATGCAGAGGCCAGGGGTACGCCTCCATTTCCAAAAAAAAACATATAGCAAATCATGAACCTGAAGAAACGGCACACATGTATGTAACTGAGTTGGCTCAAAGAAGTATTGTCCAAGTTGTTCATAGAAGCAAGGCACATGGATGGATTGAAAAAATACGGCTTCATGATATCTTATGTGAGTGGTGCATAGAAGAAGCAAGAAAAGATGGTTTTCTTGATGTCAGCAATGAAACTACAGGTCAAGCTTCCTCTCTTCCCTCTTTATATAACTGTATTTTGTGTTTAAATATCTCAGTTTTTCGTGATATGTGTCTTATGACTGATATATGCATGCACTCTATAAATGTGCAGGCCAGGCTAATGCATCATCTTCTGATACCCTGAAATTCTATGTTTCTCCCTAAAAACTCTAATGATCTTTTTTTACAAACAAGACTTGATCTCCGAACTCTAGTCGGCTTTCAACTTTCATCAATACCCAAGATGAGTTTTCTAAGAGTTCTTCACATTGAAAATTCAAACATAAGAGATCTCTGTAGGGTTATCGATGGGTGCATTAACCTTAGATACCTCAGGTTGTGGCGGTGTCAGGAGTTGAAGCTCACCTCTTCAATTACAGAACTCCTATACCTAGTTACCTACAGACTATTGATCTGAGAGGCACCGACGTGCACCGAAGATCCATGCCACAATCCTTCTGGCATATCCCTACTCTAAGGCATGTTTGCATTCGTGGATTTTCACCTGCAAGGAGTGTTCAACTAAACGATCTTCACACCTTAAGCATAGAATATTGCTTTAACCATGAGGTGAAGTTCATGAGCCAAATGACTAAACTATAAGCATTATCCTTCAATCCGGCCTGGGACGTTAAGGATGTCTCGTACATATTTGCAAACATGCCCCACTTAGTTGATGTTTCTGTCAGATGTTTCCAAGAGGATACCCGATGTATCGGTCATAATTTTATCAAAGGAGAGCCAATTGCTATCCTGGAGAAGCTTCCCTGTCTCGTGGTGTTGAAGCTAGCGGGTTTTAATGGTGACACCATGTCCTGCTCTTCCCACAGATTTCCTCAATTACGAGAGCTAGTACTTCATTGGTTTTATTCTACCGAGTGGAGGATGGAGGACGGAACAATGCCAAAACTTTCCTACCTTGAACTTCAAAAACTTTCCTACCTTGAACGAGATACTATCTGCTCTGAATGTATGTATCTCGTTTTTATCAAGTACTTACTTGTGTTTGGCTGAATCCAATGTAACAATTACAATATGTAGCATCCCGGTGCTTCAAGACGATGATGTAATAACTGTTTCAGGTTATTTGGATTATTGTGTTTTGGCAATCACGTTCATGAATTGTGGTTAATGATGTATTCGTCACTGTCTTTTCCTTTTCATGGTGAGGGCTAACGCTTATAATGCTCATGTAACGTTTTTTGCTTTCCCTTTTCCTCTTTTATTTGACTCTTTGCCTGATAAAATCGATAGAGCAGGAAGGTAGAACCTGCAGCAGGGAAATGTCCCACGTCTCCACCAACTTGGCCGGGATGACAGAGCTGCATAACGTCAAATAACCTCCTATCAAAATTGATCAACTGAATCAAGTATAGCGGTTTCCAGCAGTTAGAATATCTCCATGCCAGCTAATTAATTTTCTTGCAGCACAGTTGTTTAATTATTTTTCGTTACAATGCTTGTTTTATTTTATCTTTTGATACTAGCAATCCTAATCCTAAGGTATTATCATTTATCCCCCCTTCTACAAGACTACAATGCAAAATTCAAAGTTTTGCTACACATGCAGAATATTCAGCATACCATAGATAGTTGAAATGTCCTGTCATTTCCGTAGAAAATAAAAGAAAAACAAAGATTGTCCAATAAGCACACCAGGGGCACGACCACAAGTCCACAATCACAAACAACACTAGGAAAACTGCTCTGCAGATCAGTTTTGCCCTACAGATACAAAATATTGATAATACCATAATTTGCTGAATGTCGTATCAGTACAGAGTTGCTGAACAAACTCTTGCCCAATAACAATGTCAGGATCAAGACCAGAAATCGCGCACAACACTCATCTAGATAGGAAAATTATTGGGAATCTGCTAGAGAGTATATGGAGTAGTGCTGAGTGAGGTGATGCTAAAACCCCAGATCATGCGAGCACAGAGGGGAGCTTCGTAGCTTTAAAATGCAATCTTGATACTTAGGATGATGCTGGAATAAAGGAAGATCGTAATGAAAAATATGTAACATATCAACTGGTTCCAAAAGGGAAGCATCTTCTTTCTTAGAAGCGGGATATTAAATATGTTCTCCTTCCGTCTCAAATTATTTGTCTTAGAATTTCATGCATACGATGCACCTAGAACTAAAACGTGTCTAGATACATCTGTATCTAGACAAATCTAAGACAAGTAATTTGGTACCAAGGTAATACTTTGCTCTGCTCTGTCACCAAACTGGAAACAAGAAGCACTATAGATGCAAACACCAAGCCTTCCTAAACCACCACTGGATTCTTCCATCGACTCATGTCTGATCAAGTACTCTATATGCGAGATTGAGCTGAGAGCAGGAGATAAGGAAATTGGGTCAGATGGATACAGATAATCCTCGGCCATTTCAACGTATAAAGCAGGAAAAATTGCGTTTGTCTGCAGCCAGAATATCCTATATGCGCAGGCAACCACAACCACAATGAGTCATAGCGACTACAGTAGTTAGCACAGAGCTCATTACAAGAAAAATATGGACTGCATATATTGTCCTCACTGTCTGAAGCTTTGAGATTTGTTTTTCTTCAGAAGCAAAAATCCTCTAACTCTATCCAATTTGGAAGGAAAAAAAATACTATTTGTCAAGTATTATTTCTATGACATCCTCTCATTCTATCTTTCATTATGCAAAAAAATATAAATATTATTCAAAGTTTTCTGGTAAGGGCGCATCTTCTTGAGATTGAACAAGTGCAACGATTTGCTTTCATTTGGAGCATGATAATATGCATGTACTACGATTGTAGTACATGAAAAATAATTGTGTGCATGCATGTGGAAACTCATCATCAAGACGAGTAGTGTACGTGATACTAAATCAACACCCCATCTCAAGCAACGTAATTAATGAATGTTAACCCTGCTCACCAAATGGTGGTGGCGCCTTGCCCAAAATGAGTCGGGACTCTGGGCAGATATCCTGCGGGCAAAATATTTCCCGGACGGAAATCTTTTCAAGGCTAAGTCGAAGGGATTGTCGTTTTGGAACGGGATCCAAGCGGTGAGACCGGCCTTTATGGTGGGTGCCCAGTTTACAGTCAACAACGGCTCGTCAACGCGGTTTTGGCTCGACTGTTGGAGGGGTCAAGCTCCGCTGTGGCAATCCCACCCGGAGCTTTACCAACTGGACACTGACACTAACATTATGGTCACCGACGCCCTTCGAGTACACCCTCCGGCGATCTCCTTTTGTCAGGACGCTGGAGGCTGGCGAGGCCGCTTCTTGGAACGCTCTCATGGCTGACCTCAAGTGGAGGACTCTCAGCCAGGAAAATGACGCTATCACTTGGAAGCTCACAGCTTTCCCGGAAATTTTCGGTGAAATCCTTATATGAGAAGTTGACGGAGGGAATTTGTTAGACATGGATAGGGGGCTATGGAAGGCTGGCATTCCCTCAAGATCAAGATTTTATTGTGGCAAATGTTCTATAATTGCCTCCCAACCTCTGATAATGTGGCCAAGCGGAACGGGCCGGCGAACGGGACTTGCGCCATTTGTGTCCTCGGGGAAGACGCTAACCACGTTTTCTTCGGGTGCTGTTTAGCTAGATTTGCGTGGAGCATGTTTAGGGATACCTTTAAGCAGAATTGGAACCCCCAAACTAGCAACGATTTACTCACCTTGCTGATGGCACAGAGGGGTTCCAATGCAAGGGTGGTGTGGCATAGTGTTGGGGCGTTGTTATGGTCGATTTGGACGGTGCGGAACAAAATTACCATTGAACACAAGTTCCCTGCACACCCAGCTGATATCCTCTTCAAATGCCACATTTTCTTACAGGCTCGGGCGCCATTGGGGAATCAGCGTGACGAGGACCGCATGACCAAGATCATGGAGCAGATCAAGCTGTGCATGGTGAAATCGAGACAACAAGGACATCAAGCTTGAGACTTTTGTGTTATCTTATGCTATGTCGCGCGTTTATGTTTATGCTTTTCTAGCTAGTTGGAACTCTACCTTTGCCGGGACGTTGAGCCTGCGGAACTTATGTCTTTATGGTTTTTAAGGTTTGGAATGTGTGTGGATGCTGCCTTGGGGCTTTATTAATTTAAAGCCGGACGCTTCGTGCGTCTTCGTTAAAAAAAAGCAACGTAATTAGTTAACTTTGCATAGAGACGGGAGTTTCCTTGCTGTAATTAGCACCTTAATTTGTTCTTGCTGGGATGTTGGAGTAAAGGGCAAATCTTGTACTAAGTACTCCCTCCATTCCACAATGTAGTGCGCCTACGCTTCCCGCGATCTAACTTTGACCATAAATTTAACCAACGAGACCAACTGCGGCGAGATCCAATCAACAAATTTGAAAGGTCAAAAAAGAATGATCGTATGCAGCAATTCCAAGCCATGAGAGATATGTTGCGATCTGAGTTCAGAACTCCCTTTGGCCATTAAAAGATTTCTGAATATTGAGAATACCAGAAACAGCTTGATATCTTGTGAACATAATTTTATTTCAAACATTAGCTTGTTCAATAGCCACAAAAAATTTGTGGGATCACAGCCAGAAACAGAGATAGACAGTAACCAGCCATCAGAGTATGCACAAAGAAACCAGCACATCTCCCATCCACACAAATAAATGGTTTGTGCACTGGAACCAACAGCAAGCCAACCACAATTTTATTTTGCTTTTCTTCTCATGTTTTTTACAGTTGTGCCTCCTAACATAAACCCACAAGCGAACCAACAAGGAACGGGTAAATTGGGTCAGATGTGTAATTAGCCGTTTGTCTGCTGCCAGATGTACGAGCATCACTGAAGAGATTGTTCGTGTGTGGAACCAACGCTTGTTACCTTTGAAGACTGTGCATCTTTCAGACGGTTAGGCGTCATGGTCTAGAGCATCCAAGAGGAATTATGGATCACCGAGTGACCCTGTCTGTGAAGGTTTGGAAGTCACCTGAAGACTTACCACGAGTGATTAGGCGATGTTTGTGTGACCTTAGCTCAAGGAGAATACGTCGAGGATTGTATGTTCGGGACTGGGTGTCCTCGGGTTCAAATACCTAGCTGCTCTAACCAGACGTACAACTGTCACAGCAGTTGGACCTGGACTACCAAATCATCGTCCTCACCAAGCTACTAGTTCTATTTCCTCAACCCTTTCAATTCTTCATTCATGTGTTGCTGAACTTTATCGTTACTGTTTGAAGATTTTAAATGAAGACTTTCTCAATTTCCTCAATCCTAATTATTCAGTCATCTTGTCTTCTGTCTGCTTATCCTGTTTACACGCTACCTATGATCTGTGCTTGTTTCATTTCATCATGATGCTAGCACCTGAGTACTTATTTCGCTGCTAGTACTTCGTCACTTAAGAAATACCTCAAGTTGCATTTCCTCAGTGACGAATTTGTAAAAATTGTCAATTCACCCCCTTCTAGTCGATATAAAGCACTTTCAGGCGGCATATAGTTGGAACTTCGCATGGGTCGCCCAATGTTGGGCTGGCCCATTTTCTAGTTTTCTATGTTTTTTTTCTACTTTTTCTTTCTTTTTTCCCTTCCAAGTTATGTTTTCCTCTTCCCATAAATTTATTATTTATATTTTTTATTAATTTCTTTTTTGTACAATTTTTCTTTAAATCTTCAAAATTTCTTCCATTTTCTAAAATATTTGTAACTTAAAAATTTTATTCACCTTCCAAATTTGTTTGTAATTCAAAAAATGTTTGCATTTCTTAAAAAAAATCCAAAATTATTTCAGAATTATAAAATAAACCTTTTCTAAAATAACCGAAATTCAAAAAATTCCTTTCTATTGAAATGTTGAAAAATTCAAAATAATGTTCGCTATTAAAAACACATTTTTAAAAATGGTTTTGAATGTTCAAAACAAGTTTCCGTTTATTTATATTATTTATATTTTTTCAGAAATTCATTTTTTCTAAATTTTGTTAAATATTTAGAATTTCAGAATTTGTTCCCATTTTCAAAAATATTTGGAACTTGATATTTCTATTCTCATTCCAAAATTTTCTGTAATTCAAAAAATGTTCGCATTTCTTTTAAAAAAATTCCAAAACTGTTTGTGAATTATAAAATAAATTATATTTTAAAAATAAAATAAATTCAAGAAATATTCCTTTGTATTGAAATGTTGACAAATTCAAATAATGTTCGTGATTAAAACCACATTTTTCAAAATGGTTTTGAATGTTCAAAACAAGTTTCAATTTTCAAAAATTATTCACAAATTAAAAAAAATGTTTGTTTCTCCACCTTAAAAAGGTTCTTGTTTTCAAAAAAAATGTTTGTGAATTTTAAGAAATCTTCGTATTTCAAATTTTGTTTGCCTTTTTGCAGAATTTAACTATTTTTAAAAAAAAGTTGCTTGCATTTTTTATAAAAAAGGAAGTCATCACAACCTCGACAGGGAGGCGGAACTGAAGGAAAAAAATGCACGAGTTGGGTAGTGGCCGCCACTCTGACCAACCCCACTCCGACCAAACATGACCCGCGAGAACACTGCATCTCTCCGCTCTGTTTCCTCACTGTTGTGGAGAGCGTTTTGATGGACACATCAATTATCTGTCCCAATGCTTCTCGCCAAAAAATCTCTCCCGATGCAACGCACGGGTATATGTGCTAGTATAAACTTATAACAGAAACAACATCAACTTATTACGAAGGATCGGGTAATTAAAGGGGTAAAGAAGTTTTCCAGTACTGTGACATTCTTCATGGGATGAATAATACTGCTATTCTCCTGGGACCAACTATTGCCAGAGCGCTTTTATACAAGGTAGAATAATTACAGATAATATTTCAGTGGCCTTTGAATGCATCCATCACATACCGCAGGAGAAGGACCTAGCGAAGAATTTGTCGCCATCGTCCTTGGAGCCCCTCAACCTGCCCAGCCCAGGCAGACACGGCTTGCTACCCTGTTGCTTCACGCCTTGGGCCTCAACACTCCACTACATCATAGCAACTCCATGTGGGGCGTGCCACCTACTGCTAGCGCTCCTGCCGCTGATGCCTGCAGCTTGCGCTCGCCGACATTCGGATCATGTCTCTTGTGATCTATATCTAGCCTTTCAGCAAACTTATGCCTATTTTATTTAGCTATCCTGTTATGCCAAGGTTACATGATTCGACTCGAATACATAATCTTCCATTAATCACAAGTTCAAATGTAACCTAACACGTACATATATTCGGTACATAGATTAAACTCCACTCACTTAGTGCACAACTAAATATGTTCCAAAATGCATGCACACCCTTGGTGTGGAAGTCTTTGTGCTTTCTGTCGAACAATAGGGACAGTAGATGATGCTAAACCCCCAGCTCAAGCAACGTATAATTAACTTTGCATATAGATTCGACTTGAATACATAATCTTCCATTAATCGCAAGTTCAAATGTAACCTAACACGTACATATGTTCGGTACATAGATTAAACTCCACTCACTTAGTGCACAACTAAATATGTTCCAAAATGCATGCGCACCCTTGGTGTGGAAGTCTTTGTGCTTTCTGTCGAACAATAGGGACGGTAGATGATGCTAAACCCCCATCTCAAGCAACGTATAATTAACTTTGCATATAGACAAGAGATTCCATGCTTTAATTAGCACCTTAATTAAATATTGCCTTGATCTTAGAGTAAAGGAACAGCTCCAATTAATTAACCCTCCTCAGGAGCACAAGACATATTATTTCGTGTCCCTTTCTAAGATTCATTATTCCATCACATTTACAATCACTATATGCTCTGCTCTACTTACTCACGAAGCTGAAAACAACAACACATACCAAGACAAACACCATGACTTTCTAAGCCACGACTGCATTATTCCATCCCCTCGCCTCTGATCAATCAAGCTAGCATTCCATCCGTGAGATCAAGAAGAGAGCCGAAGGCAAGGAGATGGCCAAATCAGTTGTTAGTGCCGTGCTTAGCAATGTTAGCACACTTGCGGTTCAGGAGACCACGCTCCTGTGTGGAGTCACCCGAGAAGTGGAGTTCCTGAAAGATGACCTCAATTCGCTGCAAGGCTTCCTTAGGGATGCCGACAGCAAACAGAGGATGGGAGATTCAGGTGTTTCTATCTTGGTGAGTCAGATCAGAGATGCGGCGTATGAGGCCGGCAATGTCATCGAAGCCGTTGAGTACATGCACAGGAGAAACAGGCTCAAGAAAGGATTCATGGGTGCCATTACAAGGTATGCTCGCCTACCAACTGATTTGAGTACCCTTCACAAAGTTGGTTTTGAAATCAAACGTATAAGAAGAAAGATATCTGAGATATTTGAGCGTGCAAACCGTTTGAAGATAGTTCTTGATTTGAGCCATACCTCCATAGAAAAAATTGATGTTGATGATGAATTACAACAAGATTATGGTCCTATTCACCAAAAGTTTGAAGATGTTGTTATGGTTGGTTTCGAGGATGAGTACAAAGAAATAGTGGGGAAGTTAGTTGACACAAAGAAGAGTCTTGGTGCTATCTCCATCGTTGCTATGGGTGGTGCGGGGAAAACAACACTTGCTAGAAAAGTATACACTTCGTCTAGAGTGAAACAACACTTTGGCACAATCGCTTGGGTTACAGTATCTCAAAAGTACAAGGGCATTGATTTACTAAAGGATATTATGAAACAAATTATGGGGGATACTGATGAGTCTACTAGTAAACTTAGTGAACATGAGGTTGGACAGAAGATTCATGATTTTCTGTTGCAAACCAGGTACTTAGTAGTTCTTGATGATGTGTGGGAAACAGATACATGGGAGCAACTAAATAGAAAGGTTAAAGCCTTTCCAGATGCAACTAATGGTAGTAGAGTACTATTAACAACACGAAAGGAAGATGTTGCAAATCATGTTCAAATGGCAACCTATATTCATCATCTAAAGAAGTTAGATGACAAGAAAAGCTGGGAGATTTTTAGTAGCAAAGCTTTACCACCATACAAAATGTCTGTAATATGTGATGTGGATGAGTTTGAAAAACTTGGGAGAAAGCTTGCAAAGAAATGTGATGGATT
>NC_041393.1:770014480-770031814 GCF_002162155.2 Triticum dicoccoides | reverse complement strand
CAAAGAATTTGAATGTAGAAGCATGGTCTAATATACTCTTGGATTGGCCATCAACCAAAGATGGGCAAATGATGCGAGTAATACTAGCTCGTAGTTACAAGGATCTTCCAAATCATTATTTGAGATCTTGTTTTCTCTATTTTGCTGGTTTTCCTGAGGATTACATAATATCTGTGTCGGATCTTATCGAATTATGGATAGGAGAAAGCTTCATTCCACACATAAGAAATCATCAACTAGAAGAAACATCACATAAGTACGTGAAGGAGTTGGCTCAGAGAAGCTTGGTTCAAGTTGTTGGAGTAAGCACGGTACATGGACGGATCGAAGCAATAAGGATTCATGATATCTTACATGACTGGTGCATAGAAGAAGCAAAACAAGATGGTTTTCTTTGTGCCATTGACAAAACTGCAGGTCAGCCTTGGTCTCATGATATTTTTTTATTAATTGATTCAGCTTTCTGTTTGAATATATGTCCATATATGTGGCTTCTAGCTGACATGTGGTGCACTAAATTGCAGGGCATGCCTATACACCATCATCGGATAACATTATATCTTATCGTTATCAATTTCAGACTTTGAGTGGTGATATTTTAACAACAACACCTAATGCCCGAAGTCTTCTTGGCTTCGACGCAACTGTGTCCCTTCCTGAGCTGAGATTCCTGAGAGTTCTTTGCATTGAAGAGTCAAAACTACAAGATTTCTCTAGTCTAATTGGTGGGTGCATTCACCTAAGATTGCTTAGGTTGAAAAATTGTGGGCCTATCACACTCCCTTCATCAATTGGAAATCTCCTTTACTTGCAGACCATAGATGTAAGAGACACACCACTGTTGGGACATGTACCAAAATCCCTCTGGGGTATCTCTACTCTTAGGCATGTTTACCTACACGGTGCTTGGTTTTCTCCACCACCACCTACAAGTAGTGTGCGACGGCAGCAGAAAGAGCTCCAGACCATTGATTTAAATCTTGGAAATGTTATCACTAATTTCCACAATCATGACATGGTGGTTTTCTTCAGCCAGATGAATCAACTAACAAACTTCTCCTTGTCAAAGAACCACATACCCAAGGAGCTGATTAGCATATTTGCAAACATGCCTCACCTTGTTGATATTTATCTCTCCAAATTTGGTGTCCTTGATAACTTTCCCACTGAGTTCCCACAAAGCCTACGACGTCTTGTTCTATGTGCTAATGTCATAATAGAAGACCCGATGCCGATCCTGGAGAAGCTTCCTTGTCTTATGGTGCTGGAGTTGTGGGGGTACAATGGTGAAACTATGAGTTGTTGTGTCAAAGGGTTTCCTCGGCTGCAAGAGTTAAAACTTGTTGATTTTTTGACTGCTGAGTGGAGGATGGAGGATGGAGCAATGCCAAAGCTTTTCCACTTGACACTTCGGGAATGCGAGAAGATCAGGAAGCTCCCTGAGGGGTTGCTTCATCTTCCATCCCTCAGTCACATAGAACTGGGCGCTATGCCCCAGATTTCTGAAGAGGACATCACACTAAAGGGGTTGTGGCGGAAAGGGTGCATGGTACGTACTCACGCATCTTCAGTTTAGTAAATTTGCCACTAGATCAATCTTGTTCCCCTTCTAGTTTTCTTTGCTATCGATATCCATGCATGTCTGTCTGTTCACAAGTAAATTAGCTTCTAAATATTAAGGCGATTGATTGACATGCCATACGGTTCATTCATTTAACCCTTCAGCATATTCACTGACGACTAGATGCTGCATCGCTGCAAAGCAATTGTACTATTTGTTTGCTTTGAGTGAATTAATGTTAGTTTCTTTCAAGATCAACACCACTGCTCCTGCGCTCTTAATATATATGTTGTTTTCTTATGAGGGGTTTTGTGTGCAGGTTAATGCATGAAACATAATTGATGGTAGTCCAAAAAATTTAGAGGACATACATCTTTTCCAATTCCCAGAGCAATGATTAATTTCCGTCGTATATACGCATGCATGAGTGACGGCACAAGATCCAAGAATGAATATTTCTGCAGGATGGTTTGATCAACACTGCGCGTCCTTCCAACTTCATGTATCCTGGCCAAATATGTATGTTCTACTTGCAAGTTTGCCTTAATGTAATCTCGATCGCTAATACAAAACAATTCCTCGTCGTCAAGACGATGCTGTGAGTAAGGAGTAATTGAGTATGTAATATTCCATATTCAGATTAGTAAGGTGGTGGTTTGACCTGTGCGTTCATGTATTGTGTAGTATGTACTAACTTTCAAGATACACAACTGAATAAACCCAACTGTTGACATGTGCGTCTGTGTCAGACACGGATGTGTCAAAATACTACTATCTATGTTCCTAAATGTAAGACATTTTAAAAATGTATTGGATGTATTTTTAGTTCTAGATACATCCATTTCTGCGATAAGTAATTGGGGACGTAGGGAGTATAAGTTATATAATAGTATTGAGATCTTGTCCATTGATAATTTGATCAATGCTAGTCGTGCTGCATAAGTTATCCACACTTGATGACCAGGGCTGCTGCATTTAGTGGCTCATCTGCAGACTACAGTGTGCCCGTCTGCCAAGAAGCGGAGAACATCGTACCTCTCTCGAGGCGACAGTTTCGTGTTAATATAGGCGGGGATGTAGCCCTGATAAGCATACAATGCGGCTGAGATTACATCTTGGGGATCAAGGAAGAAAGAGATAAGATAGAGATGAAAAGATTACAACTATATACCCTAACAACCTCGATCTACCTAGGCTGGTTTAACTCAACCGCTGTGCCCCTATGACCAAGCTATGCGGACGTGTCATCCCACGTCCCTTGACCACGCACAAAGCTCCGCCGTTATAGCTGGTGCTCGTGCCATCCCACGAACTGGATGTAGCAGCGTGCAAGCCTACCTAGCTACTACACTGAACAGGGCGTGAACAAGCTCATGCTACATGGTCAGGTTTATTTGCAGAAAGCAAAAACCTATGAGACAAGGAGTGCGACAGGATTACAAGTTTTCCAACACTCATCTAGCCAAAAAACTTTCCATCCTGCATCTCCATTCTTCTATCCACTTCTCTGATGGATCAAGCTAGCATAGCATTCCATCTACGAGATCAAGTAGAGAGCTGAAAGACAACAAGGAGGAACAACTAATGGCTGAGTCGGCCGTTAGCATCGTCCTTGGTAATGTCAACAAACTTGCAGCTCAGGAGACCACACTCCTGTGTGGAGTCAACTTTGAACTGGAGTCCCTTAAAGATGAGCTCAAGCGGCTGCAAGGCTTCCTTAGAGACGCCAACCGCAAGCGAGACTCCGAGATGAAGTCATTGTTGTGCTGGTCAGCCAGATCAGAGATGTGGCGTATGAGGCCGACAATGCCATCGAAGCCGTTGATCACATGAAGAAGAGAAACATGCCCAAGAAGGGATTCATGGGTGCTACTGCAAGGCATGATCACCTACCAAGTGATTTGACTACCCTTCTCAAAGTTGGTGTCGAAATCAAACACACCAAAAGGAAAATTCCTGAGATAGTTGAAACTGCAAACCGTCTAAAAATAGTTGATTTGGGGAATATGCCAATAGAAAATGTTCATGTTGATGATGAGTTCCAACAATATTATCCTAAGCATCAAAGCTATGAAGAAATCGTACTTGTTGGCTTTGAGGGTGAGTACGAAGAAATAGTGGATAAATTAGTTGACACGGAGAAGAGTCTTAGTGCTATCTCCATAGTTGCTATGGGTGGGGCAGGAAAGACAGCACTTGCTAAGAAAGTCTTCATGTCATGTAGTGTCCAAGAACACTTCAGCAAAACTGCTTGGGTTACTGTATCTTAAAAATACAAAGGCATTGATTTACTCAAGGAAATTATGAAACAAATTATGGAGAGTACAGATTAGTCAATTGATAAATTGCATGAGTATGAGGTGGGACAAAAGATCCATGATTTCTTGTTGCAAACAAAATGCTTAGTGGTTCTTGATGATGTGTGGAAAACAGATACATTGGAGCAATTAAACAGAAGCATTAGAGCCTTTCCAGATGCAGCCAATGGTAGTACAATACTTATAACCACACGAAAAGATATTGCAAATCATGTTCAAATGCCAACCCATGTTCATCCTTTGAAGAAGCTTGATGAAGAAAAAAGCTGGGAACTTTTGAGTAGCGAAGCCTTACCATCATACAAAAGGTCCGTCATACATGATGTGGATGAGGTTGAAAAACTTGGCAGAGCTTGCAAAGAAATGCGATGGGTTACCACTTGCACTTGCACTATTGGGGGGTTAGGGCATCTCCAGCCGCGCCCCCAGGAAGGCCTCCCCAGGCGTTTTTTTTCGCGCCGGCGCCAAAAAAACGGCCCAGTCGCGCCCCCAGGAGCCCGATTTTCGTGGGCTTGGGTCGAAAACAGCGCCGGCGGACCCAGCCCGAACCCGGCGCGCTGGGGGGCGCCCGGGGGCGCCGGGCGAACTGTTTTGGCGCGAAAAAGCCGCGGGCCCGCCGCGTCAGCGACACAGCTCTCTTCTCGGCCCTTCGTCGTCCTCATCGCCTCGTTTCCCGCGGCGAATCAATGCCAAAGATGCCGCGCTGCCGCGCCGGTCGGCCTGCACCATTGATGCCTCACGGGCGGCGCAGTGAAGACCGGACGACGCGCGTCCCTCGCGCCTCCCTCACCCGCCACGCGTACGCGCGCCTTGGCCTATATATGATGCGCCCCGGCGCGCTCGGCGACTCACACTCTTCCGCCGCCGTCGTTTCCTCCCTCTCCTCTCCTCTCTTTCGCCGTCCCCAGTTCACAGCCATGGCCGAGCGCTTCCCAGGCGACGACGCGGCGGCGAACGGCTTCGGCCGCCGCCATCTTCACAAAGACGAGGCTCGCCTCCTTTACGAGGCCGAGTACCCGGTCCCGCCGGACATGCGGGTGCCCGGGACGTGGAGGATCAGCGCGGGTGGCGTGCCGGTGCCCCCGGTACCGACCGGCGCGGAGCGGCGTGCGGAGATCGCACGCATCCGCTCGAACCTGCCGCATGCGGCGAGGGAGGCGCCACGGTACGCCCCCCGACAGCCCGCTCTGGGAACCGTACTTCCGCCGCCGTCAGGCCGAGTAGCTCGAGGCCACCAACGGCGCCGTGCCCTCCGGCAGGCTCAACGCCGCCGGCCGGCGTCTTTGGTGGGGCGTGCCCGGGCGCACGTTGGAGGCCGTCCTCGAGTACATCGAGGGCGGCAACACGCCGCGCCTGGAGTACCCCGCTCCCCCTTCCTTCTCACGCCGTCGGGGAAGCTCCTGGACCTCGAGGCGCATGGAGACTGGGGGGTCCTCCTCCTCGTCCGGCGGCTCGCCCTGCCTCCGCCCTGTCAAGCCGGAGCCCCAGGACACGCCGGTCAGCGCGTGCACCCGCAGCTCCGGCGGCGCCAACGCCTCTCCACCAACCGGCCGCTTCGTCCTCGCCGAGCCCAAGTCGGAGCCCGTCCTCCCTGCGGAGTACGAGGACGCCATGCGGTGGGCGCGGGACGACTACCTCCGCGATGAGATGGTCTGGCAGCGCCGGGCCCTGAGGAGATCGCCGCCCGCAAGCGTGGGCGCAAGGACGAGCACGGCGTCGTGGTCCTCGACAGCGACGACGACGACGACGCCCCCCGGACCGTCCAACCCGTCGCGCCAACTGGGGGAGGGATGCAGCAGGGACGGCGGAGGCGGCGACGACGACGACGACGATGATGACAACGACGGCGGTGACTACACGCGGTTCTACCGCCTCCTCGGCATGTAGAACCGCGTGGGCGGGCGGCGAGGGAGACGGCGGGCGGCGAGGGAACGGCGGGGTAGCCCGCGGTAGTTTTTTTTTGTAAAATATGTTTAAGTTTGAATGAACTCGCCGATGTTTGCGTTAAATTTGAGTCGTTTTTGCGCCGTGTTTGACTTTTTTGACTAACAGTGGGCGCCGCGACTAGGGGGCATCACGCCCCCAATGCGCGGTTTAGAGCTGGTGCGCCCCAGGGGTCATTTTTTTGCTCCTCCTGGGGGGCCAACGGCTGGAGATGCCCTTACCTACCAAAATATTTAAATGCACGAGAATGGTCTGATATACGCTTGGATTGGCCATCCACCAGAAATGGGCAGATAGTGCGGAACGTTGTGGCTCGGAGTTACAAGGACCTGCCAAATCATTATTTAAGGTCTTGTTTCCTCTATATTGCTTCTTATCCCCAGTCTAAGGAAGAAGCAATATTATTTAAGGACCTGCCAAATCATTATTTAAGGACCTGCCAAATCATTATTTAAGGCCTTGTTTCCTCTATAAAGATTCATGATATCTTACATGACTGGTGTGCAGAAGAAGCAAGGCAAGATGGTTTTCTTGATGTGAGGAACAAAACTACGTGTGAGGCTTCATCTCCTGCTCTCTTGCTATATAGTTCAATTTTCTCTTTTAATATATGTCCTTATGTGTGGCTAGCTTCTTTCTGACACGTGGAGCACTACAAAAATGCAGGCCAAGTGGGTGAACCATCATCCTCAAATAACTTGGTATCCTATCGCTCTAGTTTCCAGAGTTTGAGTAATGAGATTTTACCTGGGACAACTAATATCCGATCTTTGCTTGGCTTTGAACTTGATTCAGCGTCCGTTCCTAGACCGAGGTTCCTGAGAGTTCTTAGCATTGAAGACTCAACAATGAAAGATTTCTCTACAGTGATCAGTGGCTGCATTCACCAAAGATATCTTAGGTTGGGACACTGGAGGTGTAGTGCTACCTTCCTCAGTAGGCCAGCTCTTATACTTGCAGACTATAGATCTAAGGGACTCATACATGGAATCGCAAGTACCAATGTCCCTCTGGGATATCCCCAGTCTAAGGAATGTATACCTTGATGATGGGTTTTCACCACCACCACCTGCAAAGAGTGTCAAACTACATCACAAAGAGCTCCAGACCTTGTTCTTGGGTGTTTCACATGTTGGCACTAAATTATGCTTTCATGACATGGTTATTTTCCTGGGTCAGATGAATCAACTAACAACCTTATTCTTGATGATGTTTCCCATGCCTATGGAGGTGTTTAACCTATTTGCAAACATGCCTCACCTTGTTGATATTACTCTTGGCCAATTCGGTGTGCTTGATAAGTTGCCTCATGAGTTCCCATAAAGTGTACGTCGTCTTGTTCTATATGCCGATGTCATTAGACAAGACCCAATGCCGATCTAGAGAAGCTTCCATGTCTTGTGGTGCTGAAATTAGAGGGGTATGAAGGCAAAACTATGTCCTGCTCTGCCCAAGGGTTTCCACAGCTGCAAGAGTTAGAACTTCACAGGTTTTCCATGGAGGGGTGGAGGACGGAGGAAGGGACAATGACTAAACTCTCTCTCCTGGTACTTTGGGAGTGCGAGAAGATAAGCAAGCTTTGCGAGGGGTTGCTAGACCTTCCGTATCTCAATCACGTGACGTTGGCCGATGCGCCCCAGATTTCTGAAGAATGATAACGCACTAAAGAAGCTGGTGCAGAAAGGATGCGAGGTACGTCGTACACAACTTAAGCTTAGTTAATTTGTCTTCCATCGATCTTGCTCCTCTTCCAATTTCGTTGCCACAAACTATATCAGCTCATGTTTGTCTGTCGGCACATGTAAATTAGTTTGAAATATGAAGACGGTTTGTCGTCGTTTAATGCTCAGCATGTTCGCTGAGCAAATCTCAAACTGTATATGCATTGAACCGCAGCAAATCAACCAATATAATTTGTTTGCTTCGATCTGTCAATAAATGTTAATTAGTGCAGGATCAACTTCATGACTCACTCTCAACTAAGCTATTTTCTTGTTTGTACATTTTGTGCAGGTCCAAGGGACGTGTCCCCAGCAATGCGATAGTACACCGTCCTTGCAAGACGGGAAATATTTCCTAATTCCCTAGGCATTTATTAAGTCTCATTATGTACCTCCCTCAGTTAAACATGTGTACCTGTTTGCCTGAATGTAATCTCGATTCCTAGTAAAAATGCTTCTTCATCTTGACGATGCTGTGGCCTGTCTCTGTACGTGTTTATTTCTTTTCTGATTTATTAAGCGGATTACAAGAGTATTATGTTAGCACCATAACTGTGACATGTTTTTTTCCCTTTTCTCACGCTGAATGAACAATCACTTGACGTGACTCACATCAACTGTCTCTGCATCAAAATTGCCTTAACTGCTTGATTTCCCTTGCACAAATCGGCGGTTGATATGATAGCATAATGACGGGGGAGCGAAGAGTATCTTTAGATTACCTTGCTGGAGACTTGCCCCGCACTCGATCTTGACGAGCTGCACGACCTGGGTGACGCAATAACTGCGGGGCAGCAGGGGAGAGGTCTCATCAAGTGAGGTTTCCTTTAATTGTCCTTTGAAATCTTCGAACAAAACAGCACCTGGAAAGCAAAGCACAAGCGTAAGCATGTTGTTGAGCAAAGAGATTGCACCATACATGTGAACCAAGACATTGATCATATTGATGCTAGTGTTCAGAAAGGGCATATTCCCACCAAAATGTGATGGGAAGACATTGATCAAATTGCTAGTGTTCCCAAGCAGCAATGCAGATCAAGTAAGTGTAAGACTGACAATATGTATTTTATGAAGTCAAGCCAAAAACTGAATAATTAACAAATTTTGGTTTGGATATGCTTCGACCATTCTGAACTACGCGATGCGGCAGCTCTAATTCGGTCGGCAACGTTGTCCTATGCTACGAATTTATAATTTTGCTGGAAACCTGTCCATTCTGCACTCAAATTCAGAGTATGGACAATGACAGCAACAGCTAAACGTCCTATGGCATGGCCATAGGAGCAGTAATAACAGACTAACAGTAGCAGTACCGAGAGCCCGCTGGGTCCGTAGATCGAACGCATCCGCGAGGTCCTGTCGAGGTCTCCGTCCGCGGGCATCTTCAGGCTGACGAGGAGATCCTGCACACCACCACCGTGGCACCATTAAAATCTGTTGTCAGTAGGAGAGGTTAAGAGAGAAGAGGAGTGGGACGACACGGACGAGTTCGGTGCTCTCCGCGGCCGGCAGGGGTGGGGCTTCGCCGGCGGCGGGCGCGCGGCTTGGCGTCCCCATGACAAGGAGAGAGCAGAGGGGAGACGGCTGGGAATTTTCTTTTTCTTTTGGAGAGGTGAGTCGACAAGGGATGGGTGTCCAGTATATCCTAGATTTGGTGGGCTGAGATGCCCGATCTGAGTCGCCATGAGGCCCTAAGCTAAAAAAAAAGCCGCGTTTTCTGACATTCCAATTTAAAGAAAAAAATAGCGGATTTACCTCTCATGTAGGCACAGATTTGCTTCTGCGGAAAACACTTTTTTTTCCTTCCACCAGAGGTACAGTCGTGCCTTAAAAAAAGAGAAAAAAATGTGTTTTTTATTTTTTATTTTCTGTAGGAGGCACTGATTTATTTGTCGTGGAGGTACAATTGTGCCTATTCGTGCCTCTTCGGAAAGGGAAAAACATGCTCTCAGTTCAGTCTTTTTCGTTCGGTTTTTTATGAAAAAAGAAGTTTGTTGAAACCTATCAACATTGGATCTAGTTTTGGAGATCTCAACGCGAGGAATCCAACGGTATAAACGGTTCAAGATTTAGACGCATGGTTTAAAAGATAATACATTTTGAATAAAAGAATTTATGAAGAAAATAAAAAACTCTCATGTTGCGACAAGAGGCAGAGATACAGTGCGCCACTTATCGTAACCTGGAGGTGAAAATGATCTTTGCAAAGAGTACTCCTCAATAAATGATTTCGATTTGACACGCTCATTTTATTGGTGTTTCTGCACCAATTTGTCAGACCCTATTGGTGCAGAAACGCACAAGAGTAATTCTATTGGGCCGACCCCTATTTATTCGTATTTTTAAAATGTTGGCTTTTCCAAAATAATTCAGGAAAATTCAAATTGGTTCATGTTTTTCTCAAATTGGAATGTCAAAAAATGTTCACAATATTTAAAAAAAGTCTCACACTTTTCCAAAGATGTTTTTTTTTAAATGTACACATTTTTTTTCTAAAACGTTCGCTATAGTGCTGTTTTGCTGCAATCTGGTTCTCTACAGTATGGGTTCAGTTTGCTGCAGTATACAACGCCTGGTCTCCGACTCGCTACGGGCTCGTGGAATCGGCGGTTCAAATTAAGGATCGCACTTCACCACCATCAGCTGGTAGTCCTCCACTGTCCATCCGGCATCACAATGGCCGTCAGCGCCATATCTTCATTGTTTTTCTCCATCTCCGTCAAGGGCTAGCTTGATTGTGATGGATCAAATCAATCGACCAGATTGAGTGGTGTATTCTCTTCTCTGTATGGTTGTGTGCATCAGGGATGTGTTTGGTAGCCCGTATAGAGGCCAATCAAGCCCGTGCGAGACGAAAATTAATTGTTTGGTTGTCTCCTTTTATTGTTGGGTCTGCATCGCGCAAAACTTAAAGCAGTTGCCCGCTAGAAATGTCTAAATCGGCAGTGTTTTCAGAGCCAGGCCCGCGAGATGCACGTTGGTGGCGGCGGCTACACGCGAGGAGCCACGCTCGAGAAGCCGTGTTGTTTCCCCGAAGCGCCGACAGTAATTACCCTCACTGCTCTCTGTTCCCTCTCTCCACTCTTCCACTCTCACACCGGTGACGGCGGCGATTAGCGGATCGGAGATCAGCAAGGGGACCACCGGCCGGACGTCACCGGCGTTAGCAACATCACCCACAGCACTTCGACAATGGCGTTAAGCCGTATTTTCATCACCTAACCTACTATTTCGCATGCGATTCATGTTTAGATTTGATCCTCGTCCTAGGGAAATGGGGAATTGGGGTAAATAGCTATAGGATTCACCATAACTTGACGATAATAACTAAGTAGCCATAGATTTTAGGGTTTCGGTCGGGATCGAGTACAAGGGAAATCGGGATTGTAGGTTAAACTTACACAGTTAAAATCTTGGCCCCGTCGACCCTAGAGGCGGTTGGAGCGGCGGGGTCCATTAGCATTGTTCTTGTCCTCCGGCTGTACCACCGTATCGTCGTCCTCGCCGGAGTCCAGACCGATTGGCAAATCACGGGGGCCTGGCTCTGGCGCCCTGTCCCCCATCTCCACTGCTTCTTCTTCCTCCTCTGGCTCCAAACCTATGACCTCTGGCGCCACCAATCCTATTCCAGTATGCTGCGGCGCGTTGGTCTTCAGGAGCAGTGTACTTGGCCCACCGTGCCCTCTGTCCAGCATGGCCGGAGTCGGCCTGATTCATGGCCCAGCGAAGGATGTCGACTGACATAGCACCCTTCGCTGGGTCACGTATCAGCATCTTCAACTCCTCCGCCGTCACCTTCTTGATCATAGCGTCTGCCTCCTTGTGCATGTCTTCGACGTTGCTGAAGTTCAAGCACACTTCAATGGTGTTCTCGAACTTGTGCGATCACTAAGCGAGCACCCGAGTAAGAAAGCCTTCTCCATCCAATGCCCCAATGGAAGGGGTTGGGGTTGGAGTTGGAGTTCATGGCGGTTGGTAGGAGGAAGAGTGAGTGATTGACAGAGAGGAGAGAGGGTTAACTGAGTACGGTTGTGGGTAAGTAGTGACCCTTAAGCTGGTTAAATATAGGGTCTTTAGGTTTTAATACTAACCAATCTTTGAACTTTGTGCTCTTCATAACGCCATGAACTTTGTGTTGTTCATAACATAGATCGAGACAGAGAACAAGGGCAAGGAGGTGGTGCCACCCATGGACAAGGGCGGGGAGGTGGTGCCACGCATGGACGACGACCTCGTGGTGGAGGAGCCCCCCCTCCCCCCCAGTGGCAAGCGCCGGAACTACGGGCACTACCATGAGGAGGGTTGGCCAACTCACTTCTGCAAGGTGATCCTTGCCCCGAAGCTCGAGTGCATACCAATGCCCCTAGACTTTACCAAGAACTTCCGGGCCGTGGCGATGGAGTTCAAGCTAAAGACGAACACCGCCATGGAAACCCTCGATCAAGGTTGGGCCACCTTCGCCACTGTCCACCAGATCAAGATCACGTACATTGTGACCTTCAAGTTGTTGATTCCCGACACGCTCAAGGTCATTGTCTTCAACGACAATGACATTGAGGTGGTGACCAAGTGCGGTAGGCACGACGACACCTTCGCCGTGAACGTCTAGGACAGCTCTACGTTGCTCTAGTTGGTTTAGTGTCTACTACGGTGTACTGCTTTGCTCGAAAACTGTTATCTTTAAGTGTGGTACTATGTTTAAAAGTGCTTGCTATGGTTTAGAACGGTGTTAATATGATATCTTTTGTGTGTCTTTGGGTTGTTCTACACGCCCCTTGTGCTGGTAACCTCATCACCTCGCCGAAGAGGTTACCAGACAACAGTGGCGACTCTGATCGATGTGGGAACTCGTTGAGCTCATATACGCGTTGGCATCGAGCCCGGGCACGTGCCCGTGGTGCCCGTATGCTAAATCCGCCCCTGACTGGCAATACGCCTTGCATGAAACCAAACATCATGCCTTGTGTTTTTGCCCAAACAAACAGGCAACCGAACAGACCACCTTTCGTTACGCCCCACGTAAACTAGAGGGTGTTTTCCCTCAGCCAGACCCAACTCGGTCAAGCATGCAATGCATGCAAAAGTTGCTACAAGAACCAAACACGCCCCAGTTGATGCAGAGGCTGGGCTACACCCCTTCTTGAAAACAAAAAGGAAATCATCCTCTCTTGTTGGCCGATCAGTCGATTTGGCAAAGTAAATTCGACGCAGGGAACCATGCACGAGTGCGGTCTCTTCTCCTCTCCAACTCAAATTATGCTTGAAAATGACTTGTACATGGACCAAGCAGAGCAGAACATATAGACGTGATAATTTCTCAGAAATGAAAGGAAAAAAAAGATCAAATCAAAGCATACATGCGTGATAACTTTGCAAAAAGATGAAAACATGCTTGACATGGACAGATCAGAGCAAAGCATATATGCGTGATGTGCTTTGCTCTGCTCGATGTGTCACAAAACCCAAAGCGGCATGCATTGCATGGATCGATGCCAGCCACACAGCAAAAGCAAAAGCAAAAGCTGGCTGCAATATTCCATCCACTCCTCGGAAGGCCATAGCTAGCCCTCCTCGGAAGCATAGCACATTCCTGCCGTGCCCTCCGTTTCTTTTCCCTTACATACACACAAGCATTGCTCTCCTCCATCTGCAAGCCGAAGCACAAAAGAAATGCAAACCCAAACACCATATCGTTCCTGATCAGCCACGGATGCATATGTTCTTCCATCCACTCCATCACCCCTAGCTCATCCATCTGTGAGAGCGAGCGCCTGTAATGGCCGAGTCGGCCGTCAGCGCGGTGGTCGGCAACGTGAGTACCCTTGCACTTCAAGAGACCACGCTGCTGTGTGGCGTCAGCACTGAAGTGGAGTTCCTGAAAGATGAGCTCAAGCGGCTGCAAGGCTTCCTTAGGGACGCCGACAGCAAACGAAGGATGGGAGTTTCGGGTGTTGCTGTCTTGGTGAGCCAGATCAGAGACGCGGCGTATGAGGCTGACAATGTCATCGAAGCTGCAGACCACATGCACAAGAGAAACAGATTGAAGAAGGGATTCATGGGCGCCATTGCAAGGTATGCTCGTCTACCAAGTGATTTGAGTACCATTCACAAAGTTGGTGTCGAAATCAAACGTGTAAGAAGGAAGATATCTGAGATATTTGAGAGTGCAAACCGTTTGAAAATAATGGATTTGGGGAATGGTTCAGTGGAAAATGCTCATGTTAATGATGAGTTCCAACAAGACTATGGTCCTATGTACCAAAGCTTTGAAGATATTGACCTTGTTGGTTTCGAGGAGGAATACAAAGAAATAGTGAAGAAGTTAGTTGACACTCAAGACCACCTTGGTCTCAGTGTTGTCTCCATAGTTGCCATGGGTGGGGCTGGGAAAACAACACTTGCTAGAAAAGTCTACACCTCATCTAGAGTCAAACAACACTTTGGGGAAATTGCTTGGGTGACTGTATCTCAAAAGTACAAGGGAGTTGATTTACTAAAGGATATCTTTAAACAAATAATGGGCAGCAAAGATGAGTCAGTTGATAAAATGAATGAGTATGAGGTGGGGAAAAAGATCCATGATTTTTTGTTGCAGAGAAGATACTTAGTAGTTCTCGATGATGTGTGGGAAACAGATACATGGGAGCAACTAAATAAAAGGGTTAAAGTTTTTCCAGATGCAACTAACGGTAGTAGGATAATGTTATCCACGCGGAAGGAAGATGTTGCAAATCATGTTCAGATGCCAACCCATGTTCATCATTTGAAGAAGTTAGATGAAGAGCAAAGTTGGAAACTTTTTTGTAGCAAAGCTTTACCATCATACAAGAGATCTGTTATAGATAATGTGGACGAGCTTGAAAAACTTGGAAGAAAGTTTGCAAAGAAATGTGATGGATTGCCACTTGCACTTGCAGTTTTGGGAGGTTATCTATCAAAAAATCTAAATGCACAAACATGGTCCGATATACTCTCTGATTGGCCATCAACCAAGAATGGACAGATGATGCGAGACATACTGGCTCGCAGTTACAAGGACCTGCCAAATCATTATTTAAGAGCTTGTTTACTATATCTTGCTGCTTTTCCCGAGGATTATGTAATATATGTGCCAGACATTATTCAATTATGGATAGCAGAAAGCTTCATTCCACATACACCAAAGCATATACTAGAAGGAACAGCACATAATTATGTAACCGAGTTGGCTCAGAGAAGCCTGGTACAAGTTGTTGGCCGAAGTAGGGCACACGGATGGATTGAGAGAATAAGGATTCATGATATTCTACATGACTGGTGCACGGAAGAAGCAAGACAAGATGGGTTTCTTGATGCCATCGACAAAACTACAGGTCAGGCTTTGTCTCCTGGTCTCTTCCTATTAATTGATTCTATTTTCTATCACTATATGTCTTTGTATGTGGCTAGCTTTTTCTCTGAGACGTGGTGTACATTAAACAAAATTGCAGGTCAAGCTGGTGCATCCTCATCATCACCATCTGCTAACTTGGTGTCTTATCGTTTTAGTTTTCAAACTCTGAGTGATCATATTATACCCTCGACGCCTAATGTCCGAAGTCTGCCTGGCTTTAGACTCTCATCAGCGTCCCTTTCTAAGTCGAGATTCCTGAGAATTCTTTGCATTGAAGATTCAACACTAAAAGATTTCTCCGGTGTAATTGGTGGTTGCATTCACCTAAGATTGCTTAGGTTGAGATATTGTGAAGGTGTGGCGCTCCCTTCTTCAATTGGAAAACTCCTTTACTTACAGACAATTGAACTAAGGAACAGTGCATTGGACTCACAACCACAAGTACCAAACTCTCTCTGGGATATCCCTACTCTAAGGCATGTTTACCTTGGCAATGGGTTTTCTCCACCGCCACCTGCAAGGAGTGTGCGACTGCAGCCGAAAGAGCTACAGAGCTTTGTGTTGGATCTTTATCCTGCTGGCACCGATTTCCGCTATCATGACATGATGATTTTTTTGGGCCTGCTGAATCAACTAACAACCTTCTCCTTGTCGATTCACCCCAATATACCAGCGGAGGTGGTTAACTTATTTGCAAACATGCCTCACCTGGTTGATATTTATCTCTTCAGATTTGATGTGCTGGATAAGCTGCCTGCTGAGTTCCCCCAAAGCGTACGTCGTCTTGTTCTATTTGCTGATGTCGTAAAACAAGACCCAATGTTGATCCTGGAGAAACTACCCCATCTGGTGGTGTTGGAGTTGAGTGGGTACCAAGGCCAAACCATGTGCAGCTCTGCCCAAGGGTTTCCTCGTCTGCAAGAGTTAGCACTTCATAGTTTTTCCACCAAGGAGTGGAGGATGGAGGAAGGGGCAATGCCAAAGCTCTCCCACCTGTCACTTTGGTTGTGCAAGAAGATGAGCAAGCTCCCTGATGGGTTGCTGCACCTTCCGTCCCTCGGTCACCTGAAGCTGAGCTCTATGCCCCAGATTTCTGAAGATGACATCACACGAAAGGAGCTGCAGCAGAAAGGATGCGAGGTATACCGTATACATACTTATACGCAGCTTAAGCATAGTTAACTAATACTTATACGCAACTTAAGCAGACTTATACGCAGCTTAAGCATACTTATACCACACCCTTCATTTTCATTGTTGTTTATACTTGTGCTTGTCTTACTTACCATTACGAGTGCTTTGTTTTTTGCTCAGGTGGAAAGTGAAAACTAGGGGGTGATTGCAGAACTGTGGGGGCGCGAGGAATTCATCTTCATTCTCGTCTAAAATCTGGCGCCCTCCCGAGTCATTCTCGAACCCATCCTGATATCCCTCCTTCTCCTCCCTCCCTTGAAGGACGCCATGGGCGATCGATACCACAGCCTCTCTCCTCCAATGGCCCCTCGCTCCTCCTGCTTCTCCTCCAATGTCGCCGCCTCCTCGTCCTCCGATGCCGTCGGCCGTGTACAAGGTGGAGCTGAGGTGGTCTTGGAGAAGCCTCTTTCCCTGGCGGCAGAGAGAGATGGTGCTAATCCTCCCAGATGTCTGATGCATTTATTTTCTTCCGTGTACAAAAGTGTCAGTTCATTTTCAGCGCAAAATGTACATACAGTCCAGAAACTGGATCTTATTCCTTGTACAGAGCCATGCATGTCTTACTTTCCCATAAGAGATCCACATATGCATAGATGAATACTTATTGCGTGCTGATGCATCAAGTTCATTCCTGAAAGATTGTGGAGTAGTGTGGTTGTTGATACATGAATTGGTTGTCATGCTTGGCAACTTAAGCTTATTCTCCTCTTTTTAAAATCGACAATTTCTTGTAAAACTTTAGATATTCTTTATAATACTACATTGATATATCAGTGTCTTATATCCCGGTGTGCCCGGTGTGGCGAAACATATGCCGGATATGTATGTTCTACCTGCAGTTTGCCCCACTGTAACCTTGATCACTAACACCCAAAATAAAGAATGCTTCGCATCCAGACGATCGCTAACCTGATTTGTGATGTACTTATGTTCCTCTTTTCATGAAAAGTGAACAAGTAATCACCTGACTCGATTCACACCTGTGTAGAGGCTTCGGTTAATATGTGCATAAGTTCAGAGTCTAAGAAGAAAGGCATGACCAATAACGGCACACAACACATGGTAGATAAGAAAACTAATATCTTGGCAATTTTATACAGAGTATCGATTGTAAAGTGCTGAGTGAGGTGATGCCTACATTACGTAGAGGTGATTCTTGATCTTGGGAGCAGGAGAGCAAACTACGAGGAGCAATATTGAGATACATCGTCCCACGAAAATATT